>NW_024885344.1:8152725-8213915 GCF_019232065.1 Centrocercus urophasianus
GAGGAAGGAAGGAAGGAAGGAAGGAAGGAAGGAAGGAAGGAAGGAAGGAAGGAAGGAAGGAAGGAAGGAAGGAAGGAAGGAAGGAAGGCCACCCAAATTTAAATATTATAATTGCTACTCATAGTCACTGACTGAAAACTCTCTCTGTAAGATGCATCAGTGCAATATCTGTTTGCTACCTGACTGCCTTGCCAGCTTGCTTGATGTGATGCAGGTTAGAGCATGTGGTTGGAGAAATGATGGGAAACCACAGGGGGACATCTAACAGTGGAAGGGAGACCTCCCTTTCTTACAGAAAGGTCAGTTTAGAACAACTGTTACCCTTTATAAAGATACTCACTTGGCGCCTGAGATGTGGGCAGTGAAAGGATGTATTGGCACTGAATGCTGACTTTAGCAGGAGCTTACTAATACAAACTTCAAATGTATGCTGGTTTTACCCCGGGCTTTAAGTGGATGTGAAAGGCCTAACAAAATGGGATCCAAACTTTAATATATTCTCACAGTTACATGGACCTTTGGAGCTGGTGTGGACATGGGATCCATGCTCTACCTCAGGATTGTTTCTGGATGTCGGATTTATGTGCCTCTCTGAAATTGATAAATGCCTTTGCCTTGAAATTTTGGTGTGTTTTGTTGTTTTGTTGTTTGATTGCTTGTTGTTATTGTTGCTTTCATTCGTTTTAAAATGACTGATATCTTCAAAGACAAGGAGATTGCCTCTTCTTGACTTTGTACTTTTAAATATTTCCTTAATCTGTAACACTGAATATGTATTAAACAGTTACAGATCTGCATCATGCCACTTCTTTTAGAAGACTGGCATTAGTGGCAATGTCAAGGTATGTGCTAATGTGATTTTAATAGAAGTCAGGATGAGGAAAGCATATCACAATCTGCAAGTCTGACCTCCTCCTAACAGAAGCCAGTGGATTGCCCTTTCGTAATTCCCACTTCACATTCACTAGGTGTTCTTGAGCTAGAATATCTCTTTGAGGAAAAAAAAAATAAAATATTCCTATATACATTTTCAGTGATGCAGAATGTATTGGCTGCCTAGATTCATTGCTACAGTGATTGAATACTCTTGTTGTTAGAAATGCATTTTCTGTTCTTCCCTGAATATTTTCTGTTACAACAGAGAAAAAAGGCCTGCTTTGGCAAAACAAAGAAACAAAAACCACCACCACCACCAACAAAAAACAACAGTGCGAGATAAAAATATCTTCAGCATAAGGAAAAAAAAAACAACCCAAGAATAAGAACACTTCTACTAATTTCAATATGCTCCTCAATATACAAACTGTAACCAACTTGCTTATTAGCTTATTTTAGTGAGATAAATATATTAAATTCTCAAGAAAGACTTCTAACATTCATTTTCTCATTAGTATTCTTTGAACTGACTGTAGTTTCTTAAACTCCCTTTTACAGGGTGGGCCATAACAAGATATAGTGCTCCAGTAGCAGACATACTGGTGCCAATAGCAAAAGAGAACATAAATTCTGTTCTGTAGTTCCCAATTGCACATCTGAAAATGACAGCAATTGTTTTGACCATTGTTGTTATACTATCAGCAGGTGAAAATCCAATTCTACACCATAAAACTCAATTCTTTATCATTTTCTACTTTGAAATTATGACTTGTATCCTCCTGCTATGAAAAATATTATTTTATATTTGGGAATATTCTAACAGGTTTACTTCTTTGCATTTTTTGCCACCTCATGGTGAACACTATATATCAGTACTTTCTGTCACCATCTACATTTTGTCATTGTTTTATTTATCTTTAATCTTATGTCATCTGAAAACTTTGTTAACGTGACTTTAAGATATTTTTCATGATCATGAAAGAAGATGAATTTACTTAAATTTGAGGAAAAAATACTAAACACAGTTAAGAGCTAGGACTAAAAGAAACGCAGCATCTCAGCAAGTTTTCTTGATTCTAAGAACGTATTAGAACTGTTATTTAAGCAGTTTGAAGTTGATTTACAATATAGTACGCTGATTTTACACTATTTCAGTTGATTCATCAAGAATTCAAGAAACATCAACTAAAACGCCTTGCCTCTGCCTTGGAATGTTGTATCAACACTTTTGCTTTTTCTGCCTAACTTTATTCTGCTGACAAAATATATGCAGTCAGTTTTTTTGGTCTTCTATAATCATTTTAATTCCTTTATCAGTCAGGGTCCCTTATTAATTATATCATTTTTTCATTTATTTATATCAGTCTAAATAAACTGCTCAAGTCATGTGATGCCTTTTAAAATAAGTATATAATATTATCTCAGTGTCAGATCAACAAAACTACCTCTGCAAGCAAAACTTGCTGAAACATATGGGGATGGTGATCTCAGTTCTGGGATCAGTACTGGGAGTAACAAAAGTGATAGAAATAGTAGGCACAGTAAACTGCAAATACTTCTTTACTACTTGCTTTACTGCCTTCCCATCACCTACTAATGGTTTCTTATTGCTTTTTTCTCTCTCACTTTTTGGTCCTATGCTCTTTCTGATTCTCCATTTTGTTTCTTCTTCCAGCCTTTTATTGTTGTTTTTTTATTATTATTATTATTTGTCATTCAAAGAAAGCTAATTCACTTGTTAACTTATTCTTTTCCTTTCTTATGTTGATACTGAGCAATGCATTTTCATGTTTGTTCGTTTTTCTCCATTTTCAAATTCTTTTTAAAGCAGAATCTATCTACCTTTCGATAGGAGACTGATTTGAAAAAAAAAAAAAAGAAACACTACAGATCTTCACATGAATGAAAAATCAACTTTAGCAAATGAGATTATATTTGACCTCCTCTTTTTGATGATCTGCGGTGACTTAAAGGAAATCATTGTTCTTGACTACTTATATCGGGTCACTTCTTTTCACAAAATAGAACAGATATTTCTGTCCTAAAAAGAATGGATTGCATAAATATCTTAACCCTGAATCAATTAATTCAACGTATTATTTACAAAAGAATAAGTATTTCAAGTAGCAAAAAGCCTGCAACCCGTTCTTTTTTTTTCCAAAACAAGATAAACGTTAAGCATTCTCTTTAAAGTGTCAGCATTGCCATTTTATTTCATTAGCTTGTGCAAGGATTTGTAGATTTTGCTGTTTAAATCATATTGATTTCATGATTAAATTCTATTTGCAATATTAATGTGGTTATCACATTACTTCATCTCTATTTAGCTTAGTATTATGCAGAAATTATGATGATGGATTTTCTATATTTGCTTCCTCACACCTTACAATAAAATACATTAAAAGATAGACAGATCACCTTTTCTTTACCATGTTGAAGTAAGATTCATAAATTCTATAAGCACTAATGATCTCAAGTAACTATTCTTCAAATCCACTAAGAATTCCTCAGTCTTGAGCAAGGAATCCACAGGTCATCTGCCTCTTTGCAGTTAAATCCTCTTAAGAGACTGCTGTGAAAAGATCCCCTAATGCTGATGTAATGGCTGGAAAGCAACAACAAATATTGGATACAACATATGAAATGTTTAGATTTCCAGATCCTGCTAATATTCTTTTGGATATTAGCAATGCCCCCATTTGCAAAGGATTGCTCTGTCGAGTAATTTTTGAGCAATGAAAAAACCAACATAGAAGCAGGATCTGAAGCACTAGTCATGCCTGCAAAAAACCTTGCCTTGCTTACTGCACACTTTGCATTTTTCCACACTTTTTTTTTTACACTTTGTTTACCATACACTTGTGGGTGCATGTATCTAGTGTCATCAACACTTCCACCCACTCTGTGGCACTGGGAAGACGTAATGCTGTCATCATATACCCACAAAATCAGTGGCAGCCAAATATCCCTGGCTTTGTTGTTGCTTATGTAAAACATCTGTGATAGTAAAATGAGAAATAAATGCTGCTTGCTTCACTGTCTAATCAGGAAACTGCTCTTTTAGTGAATGCATTTTTCAGCACAGAGTACTTCTACTGAAATGTATTAGTTAGACCCGATTATACGGTTGCTCATCATGTAAATCGAATGGTATTTTCCTTAGTTCTACCACTAAAAAAAAAAATAGCATTGAACGTCAAATCAAAGGACAAATTACCTTGTCTTGCCACTGGTCTTATTTGCAGAGCAAGAGAACAAAGTATCATAACACTGAAGTCTACTGGATCTGGTTATGCATTTGATCACATTGGTGTCATTTTGCTGTGCTGTAGGTTGAATGATGGAGCATAAGTATCAAGATGGAAATCAGATAAAATCCACCAATTTGCTTTAAAATTCTTAAGAAAGAGATTTCAACTGCAGGCTATAGAGAGGCTAGCAGGAGTTTGGAGGAGGAGGAGGGATTGAAATGGCTTGCCACAGTTTTTTAGTCCTTTAATGCTGAATATGTAGTGTAAATGAAAGTTTGGGGCACCTGGAGAGACAGCAATTTCTAGTGTGCAGCAGATTCCCAGCTTGAGTTCTGTAGGTGTTTGTTTAGATATACAGGATAAATCACTCTCTGAATCTCTCTCTCTCTTCTGACTGTAAACAAGATTTAAACATTCAGACTGCTGAACAACATCTACTTTTCATGCCACAGAGGTTATGTAGGAGAGCCATTTCAACAGATTTTTATTGTTCACAGTCTTTTTATATGTTTTCAAGGCAGAAAATATAGAAAAAATGTAGAAAAATACTCTTATGGTTGCTATCCCAGTTCATTACATATACACTTGGGAGAGATGAAAATGGTTGTGTGAAGGAAAAGAATTGCAGCAGTCAGACCACCACAACTAGGTTCTTACAGATCATTCTCTTCATTGTCAGATGAAAGAAGTTATGATTCAAGGCTCATCAAGTTCCTGAGTGTCTTTTTTACTGACTTCAGTGATTATCAGAATAATCCCTACAGTGACTTCTACATAGCAAATAAACAACATGAGCTCCTCAGTATATGAGTAATGTCTCCTTTTTCATTCTCTTGGCCCACAACGAGGTGGATGGTGGTGGTATGGAAGTAGAAGTTGAAGCTTGCCACCAATATTCTGTTACATTTTGTTGTTGTGTGACAGATGGCAGCAGAGGAATAGTCTGATGTATTGGCATCTGACATAGAAGTGCATATGAAGTAAAGAGTGTCACTGAATTCCTCCATGCAAAATAAAATGGTACTTGTTGACTTGTTGACTTGTTAATCAACTTTTACTGAACATATAAGTAGACCGAAGAGTGGATAGTGAGGCAGTGGGTGGTGTGTTTTAGCAGTGGTGACTGTTATATGAAAGACAAGTCCCATTCCGGATGGCCATGCGCAGCTGTCACACCATGAAAAGCAGAGAATCTTGATCAGCTCATCCAGCTAATGGTGGTGACTATGTTGAAAATAGTAGCTGAGAATTTGCTCTATCAGACAGTGTTAATGTGCTCTTTCTATCCGTTGTAGTTTCTGCCGAAATAAATATGAGGCATTACTTTCAGAGCAACCTACATATCAATGCAGGACAGAAACTGTAATGTAAATCCATCATTTATGTTATGAATGCTAAATATTCCTAGCTTTTATGAACTCTGTATTCTTTAATCCACTGTCCAATCCCTGAGGCAGTTAAACTTTCTACGTGAAAATTTTGTTGAATCTGTCAAGTTCTGAAGAAAAATGTATTTTCATAAACTAAAACAAAACAAAACAAAACAAAACAACAACAACAACAACAACAAAGACTATTTGGATTAGGACTTGCAGTGAAAAGTAGAAGTGGATCCTATGCTTAGTTCCAATTCTATGTGAGACAGCAGTTTTAAAATGGTAAAAATAATGAAATTAATGTAGCTGAAATGTGAAAGTACCTCACAAAAAACAAACAAACAAACAAACAAAACAACAACAACAAAAAACACAAGCGTATAGGGTAGTTTGGGTATCTAAAAGAATGAAGAAACAATGTCAATGTCTTATTGTTGAGAACTCAAAAAACAGCTTTTCAACTTTCTCAAAATCAATAGTTACAATGCTATAGTTACACAGTTACCCTTTCAAAAGAATTGATGTGCAAATCTTATGCCTACAGCTCCCCTTGTTATGCTTTTAGGAAAACTAAACAAATGGTTAGCCCATATAGCTTAGCCTCTTTAAGTTATTGCTTGCTAGAACTTTCAAATCTTTGTCTTTCTTGCTGTGCCAACCCTGACAGATTCATGATATGTATCAGAAATAATGCTAGTTGAAACAAAAGAAGAATCTATAAATTTGTAGTATTACCTATCTAAATTTTAATCTGGATCAACAGCTTTATTGCATCCTTGATTTTTTTTTCGAACAGTTGCACTGTATATCACCAGGAATAGCTGATGTCTACCTTGGTTTCATTCAGTGAAATCTCAAAGGGGGGATCTCAGCTATTGCTGATGACCAGATGACTGCAGGATTTCTCCTAAGCTAGGATGAGAACTTTCAAAAATGAATTGTACTGGATCAGAAGTTTTTAAAGGGATACTTTTCCAAGCTCTCCTGGTCCACTGAGGTCATGTCAATGTAGTGCAGCATTTATGACACTCCTCAAATTTCTGCTAAGTACTACATTACTTCACTGTTTTCCACACGGATGCTTCCTGGTGGATACACCTCCTTTTTGGAGCTAAGTGCTCTGTCTGTCAGAGTTTTCTATGCTTTTTATGGCTTTTATGTGTGTATGGTTCATTCACTGAACTGAAAAATCAGTAGTTCACATATTCCCAGTCAGACATATTTTCCATTCCTAGCATCTTCATAAATGTGTATGGAGATAACTCCTGAGTACATGAATCAAAAGTCTAATTTTATCTACCATTTGTTGACAAGTTTGCCTAAAGACTTTTCTTCAGACAGCATGGACCTGAATTAAGCTGCATTTATTGCTCTGATGATTTTCGTGTTCACATTAACCTTCTGGAAAAAAAAAAATAAAAATAAAGAGAATCCCTATGATTAAACTACACCAAGCTCAGCTAAGAGAAATGAGATCATTCTGCTTTCCTGACTCATCTCAGTTAAACGAGCTACTGAAAAGTTTTTGCTGCAGTCCAACCAATCAAGCATCATCTGCAATGATTCAGACTTCAGATATCTAATTATCTCTGTGTAATTATTTCAGGAATCCCCACATTGGGACTATTAAAGATGACAAGATAACTATGAGCATGGCAGGCAGGATCGCCATAAGCTGTAGTCCTCCAACAGCATATGTAACTGTTTTTAGAAAGCACAAAATACGCAATAGCAGACTGAGAAGAGAGCACCTCTTATTACTCTCTTACCTGGTCATAAATAATAAATAAGTAATTATTGGTTATACTAATATATACATATGCAAAATATATAAATTTAAATATAAAAACTGTTGAGAACTTGCATCATCAACCTGAAAAAAAAATATTTTAAAACACTTTGTCCAATCCACTACTGTAGCAGGGCTCAAGTCACAGGATCATTCTCATGATCCACTAAGAATCCTTAGCCAGGATTTATAAAAACATTTTTTTAGTATCTTCAGTTAAATTAATGTATGATTGTAAGGACTGAACTGAGGAGTTCTTGTATCTCATGATGCTAATAACACTTTTTTCAAGACAGATCACAAACCTTTTAAGAGTCAGTATCTTTTGAAACAGTGTGGAATTGAGAGTCATCTTTGAAAATCATTTGAGCATTGAAATTCTATGTCTGCTTGAACTAAAGGGAAGAACCTCTGCCAGTCTACTTTATCTGAGTAAATTCTTGGGCACAACAGAAGTAGTAAATCTTAATTCTTCCAAGAATCAGAAAAAACCCTAAAGAAAAAATTGAATAGAAAAAAAAAGATAAAAATTATGAAAATGTATCTGATTGCAATACGCTGACCTTTTTTCTAGCTTAAAGGTATTTTCTGAATGGAAATGCTATAATAGTGCTAAATAGCAATTTACTCACCTTTTTTCCCCCTGTGATTGATGTTATCTATTTACTAGGATGTCATGGAAACAGAGCATCTGTGCTTCTGAGGGCAAGGTACAGCTGCTGTGTGCTGTTGAGTTAGAGGGAATCCTTCAATAGAGAATTCAGATGAGCTTCAGGGAGAGTGGACAATTTTAGTTTCTGTAGGCAAGATTTTCTGTGTTGATTTAGAGGAATATACTAGAGGTATGTGAGAAATATAAAACAGAAGTCTCTGTAACATTTGAAAGATAAAATCCTATCTCCCCCAAGTGATCAGAGAAAGCACTCAAAAGATTGCCACCTTGCACAAAAGCAGAAAGCTGGTAAATAGAAACACCTGTAATATACATTTAAAGAAGAGAAGAGGCCCTCAGATAAAATATTAACAGAGATTTCTTGCAGAGTCATGGTCAAGTGGAACGTAGGATTTCATTCTGGAAGTGGATTCATCTTCCAGAAAAGTACAAGGTCACTTTTCTACAAAAATGGGGATATTTGCCACATTTAATGGTAAAATATTTACATTTTTACAACATAGCTCAAAAAACATAGTGGGATAGGCCTGAGAAAAACTTGGTGGCATAACTGCTTCAAATGAACTGTTTGACTGAATATGTATATGGTTTAGCTAACATGTGTGGTGGGTCTGGAAGTCTGCAGAGTTACCACAATGCACTTCTTAGCAGTAACACCAATGCTCACAGGCATCTGAAGCAGGAGTAACTAGGGACTGAGAAGAAATGACATGGAGAAATACCTTCCAAGCTGTTGAGGGTGAGGGGATGTTAATCGATTCTGAGCATTGTTGCAGGGAGAAAGACTCCAAATCTCTGTGAGATTAAGCGGTGTGGCTAAAGAATAGTTCAGGTGCCGCTTTAATATTTTTACAGGTATTTTACAGGTCATCATCTTATTTTTTTGCATCACTCTCCACTGAGAACCAGTATCAGCCCATCGAGACAGCTTTTAAAGGAAGAAAATTCACTATGTAGCAAAGGAGATCTCTGGGCCTTTCCAGTGCGCCTAAACAAGGAAAAAAGACAACCTAGACTTGATCAAGGGAGATGTAAGGGTATGAAAGGAAGATGTTAATAAGTTTGGACTGAATAAAGACCCAGAGTCTAAAAATTCATATCAGTTAGCTCTTGATATCTTACAGAGTCTTTAGGAAAAAGCTTCAGAAAGTAACAGATGGTTCATCAACAAGAGACAGGATTATTTAATTTTTTCAAGACTGACTTTTATCCTGAACCTTTCTCCTCAACCTTCAACAGGCAACTGTTGCTGAAAGACAAAAAAAAAAGTCTGACTTTAAATATTCCTCAGTCTGACACCAGTTTAGTATGTTTAAGTTCTTCATGGAGTAATTGGGGGAGGGAAAATACTGTGCAGGAGTTTGTTTATTTGAGGAATAATTTAGAGCTCAGAAACATGAATAATGTCATGACATTTTTGTGTCTGAGTGACTAATCCGCAAGAACTTTTCATTAGAAATTTTTTACCAGCATCTGGGAAAAATAAAAATATTAATATGTATGAGTGCTTCATAATCTATAGGTGGAGGAAAAAGTTGAAATAAACTAAACTTAATCATTTGCTATAAATTCTTTTGTGAACGGATATGCTTCTCAGAAAGCAGATTCTAGACCAAATTTTTCTACTCTGACTTTAGATTATAATGAAGAGATGATTGGAAAAAAAGAAAAGGCATTTCTTATGAAGGAACTGCCGGAGATATTCTAAAATGGAAGAAAGCTGTCCTGGTTTTATCAGTCTTCCATATCATGACATCATGTAGGAAGCTTTGTACTGCTGCACTACTTGGGTCAGTTTCTGCTAGTGTCAGTTTACAAGAGTTCTGGCTCTTTGAGAGGAAGATACAGCAAGAAGAGACAGACTACTGTTCCCGGAAGACTCCAGTACTCTTCACTTCCCAGTGATTTCTGATTCTGGGTAAATTAGGTGGAATAGCACAGTGACTGGGGAGTGGGCTCTCTCTTCTTTCCAGTAGTGCAGTGAGCAACAAGGTTTGAACACTTCTCTCTCCCATTATTACTCATAAGTCCTTATTTTCTTACATTCTTTTACCATTTGCAGTAAATTTGTTACCTCTCCTTATCTTGGTCTAGTCTTTCACACTTCTTGCCCCTTGAAGATGGAAAGGGAAAGCCCTGTTGCTCGTGATAAAATCAACCAGACTGAAACACCAGCAGAAGAACAGAGATGACATAGCATGCAATATGGCAGCCACTGCTCTTGACAAGAGGTAGGATAATTCTGCAAACAAGAACAGAGTGAAATTCCCTTTTCTACTACTTACATATTTTCTTGCCCCTGTTTTATGACCTGTTTTATACAGTCATTACATCAAGTTGTACTTTCTTGACAGTTTATAGGTGTAGTTTCTAACATTTCCAGTCTTCTGGGTTAGAGAATGTTGAGCTGAGTTTGAACTTTGACTAGCTGCTTTCAAAACCAATAGGCTCCAAGGCAGCATAGGGCAGAGGTAATTAAGTGATTGCATCAGTTAATGCCCTTCAATACACTCTCCTATAAAATCTGCAGCCATCCGGCCGTAATATTCTGATACACTGAGGAGAAAATATTATTATCCTGTCCAAAACTTTAAGCTTCACTCTTATACTTTATTCTGTAAAAATTACTACTGTGCCACATATCTTTAGCATAAAATGGTACTTTTCATAGTTATATTTGTTATACAAATTTTGGACCACATAATGTGGTCTTCTATGAAATATGGCAGAATATAATGATTTCTCTTTAAAAAGGACCCCTCCCAACCCAAGAAAACCTTTAGAAACACTTCCATATAATACTATGTGGCCCAAGTACTCATTTAAGATCTGACTTTTTTGTTATAAGAACGTTATCAGCATTTTTTTTTAAAAAAGGAATATATTAAAAAAAAATGCATTATATAGTATCACTTTGCCTATTCAACTGTAGCCAGAAATCATCAAATTTATGATTCTATTAACTACAAATACATACGTTGCAGTCTAGCAGGTCAAGCTTCTCCTTTTAATGTTACTTTTAAATGCCATTGAATAAACCCATTGTTTTCACACATGTATGAGTCTAACAGATCTACAGCAGGATAATGCTGCGTCTTACTATGCAAAAACTATGTTTATTGTGTAGAGCTATTTACTTTAGAGGTAAATAAATCTGTGCAAATGAGTTGTATTGCCCTGAGGAAAAGAAAAATCACAAATTTTTTTAAGAAGCATTGTCATAGACTCAGCTGTCCCCTCTCCATTTGCTTTTTCATTTCATTAATGCTGGTCCAGCTGTTGAAGGGAAGCAGAACTTTCTACTAACACATCCAAAATGATTATCAAAATAAAAAGCAGAAAATAAATGAAAGAATCTGCAAAATAACCCCATTGGCAGAGAGTTTATTTGGCTTTTTAAAGACACATATAACACACTGACAGAGTCAGTAGTGCCTGATTGGTCCTGACATGAAGCTCCCAGCTGCACAAAACATTTTGGTAGTCTGAGTGGCTCTTTCTGATTAGATATGACAGATTATTATAATACTGTTATTTGATGGACCATGAGAGTAGAACTGACAAATGATTTCACAGCAAAGGACATTACTGTCTACTACAGAAAGGTGTTTATTTTTATTAGTTTATTTTCTTCTATTTTCCATGCATCTTTTTTTTTTTGTTTGTTTGTTTGTTTGCTTGCTTTTGTTTTCGTTTTTTTTCTTTGGTTCTCTCTGAGGATTTGAAAGTAACTGAGGTTATATCATTTGCATATGCTTAGCATATGTAACAAGCTGCAAGCTGACAAGGTAGCACCATGGTCATGAATATAACTCTGAGATGTAAAGGGACTCTGAGATGTGAAGGGATGATGAACAATGTAATATTGTTTGCTTTGTCTACATATTGGGGTCATTTTATGTCATCAGAAAAGAGTAAATTATCCAAAAGACAAAAGAAAATGAATGAGAACTTCAGAATTATTCTGTTGTGTATAAGAACCCTGGGAAGCATGCAGATATTAAACCTCCATTTTGGCTCTCTGATAAAATAAGTAAAAAATGTACTGAGCTTTTTAAAATAAACCATTCAGTAGAAAAGATGTGAGAAGACAGTAAGGGAAGAAGTGTGAATGTATCCATTACGCTGTAAGTAGTCTTTTATTTTCCTGTAGCCAATGCTTAACACATCTGCCATGGCAATTAAAGAATCATACCTGTGTAGTAGAGTGATGATAATCATACAGGAGAACTAGGAAGCCTGGTAATAACTCCTCTGTCATGCTTCTTAACCTACATCCTCTTCTTTCAGCTTACTGATTTCTCCTTGTAGCACTTATTTTTACAATACCAGCCTCCAACATTGTTCAAACTGCCACTTCTTCAGGTAGACCAGAATGACTGTGCTCATTACTGTGAAAGCTGCTCAACTCTTCTTATTATAACACTTAACCTAAGCCTAACAACTGAATGGAAACAAAACACTGTTGTAGCTGTGTGCTAATGAGTCAAGTGTCATGTAGAAAAATACTAGATTTTAACAGGCGGTAGAACTCGAATAACATTTTGAGCAGTGAATTTGCCACTTCAGTAACCACTTTAAATGTGTTTTTATATATTGCATTTGTATGTGTAGGATGGTAAAATGTATGGGATGAACATATTTGATTTGCATTCTATGTTATAACTACAATAAAAAAGGTAAAGTCATTGGAGATAAAAGCTTCCTGATTTTATCGTTGCAATTCTCCAAATTTTACTGTGGCTCTAAAACCGTGAAAATCACACAGAAAATACATGAGTGGCATGAAGATGCTGTGATCTGTGTTACTCGTGCATAGAAGCCTCACAATAATAATGAAGGTATCTAAATTGTGAGACAAGAGATGGATTAGATGACCTCCCTAACCAGCTTCCTTTATTTTAAAACTTCGTGCAATCAAAATCTGCACTGTGCATCACAGGACTGTGTGTTGTAATACAAATTCACAGAATCAAAGAATCACAGAACTATGGGAATTGGAAGGAACCATAAAGCAGGTTCTCTACAGTAGATTGCACAGTTAGGCGTCCAGACAGGTCCCAACTACCTCTGTAGAAGAGATTTCTGGGCAACCTGTTTCAGTGCTCCATCATCCTTACTGTAAAAAAACAATTCTGCATGTTTGTATGGTACTTCCTCTGTTCAATTTTTAAGTCATTACTCTTTGTCCTATTGCTATGTACCACTAAGAAGAGCCTGGTCTCATCCATTTGCCTCCCACCTCCCTTTAAATATTTATAAACATTTATCAGATCTCAGTCTTCTTTTCCCCTGGCTGAACAGACTCAGGTTACTCAGCCTTTCCTCATACGGGACATGCTCCAGGCCCTTTATCATCTTTGTGGTTCTCTGCTGAATTCCTTCTTGATCCCTGTCTTTTTTAAACTAGGGAGCTCAGAACTGGACACAGTAGGCTAAATGTGGCCTCAGAAAGGCAGAGCAGAGGGGGAGGATCACCTCCCTTGACCTGTTGTTCACACCCTTTGTAATGTACAGGATGCTGTTGGTCTTCTGGGCCACAAGGGCACACTGCTGGCTTATGGCCAGCCTGTTGTCCAACAGAACTCCCAGGTCCTTCTTTACAGACCTCCTTTCCAGCAGGTCACCCCCTAACCTGTACAGATTCATGCGGTTATTCCTCATCAGGTGCAAGACTCTACACTTGCTCTTGTTAAACCTCAATAAATAAATAAATAAATAAATAAATAAATAAATAAAAATTCTTTGCCTATAATGTGTTGTGTGCTCAGACCAACTCAATGCTGAGCTGTAGCTGCTCTTCTCCAATCTTCATCAGCTATTAAACAAAGATTTCCAGCTGAGAAGAGCTCCTGAGCTGTAATACAAGGTGTAATGCAATAGGCAATTGAGAAAATCTCTCATTGCATTTAATTTCACCATCAGTTCTCTGCACTGTTCCCATATCCTCTAACAGAAAATCTTACTCCCCTCTTGTATTGAAGTATGTACTGAGGAACTGAACGAGCAACAAAATAACTAGTGATTGGTGATGACATACAATATGGATCTCCATTGAAGTACAAAACTACTATCAGAAGAGATATATATATAAAATATACATAACACCTTTACCAGTGTAAGATTCTTTGTGGCTTCACTTCACATCTATCATCTGACAACAGCAATAATACTCTTTAGCAGGTAATTAGACTAGAGATACAACACCTTGATTATTGAATCTCCCTCAAAGAGAGACTGTGTAGAATTGAAAGCTATCACAGTCCGGAACAGTGCAGAGATATCTATACAGGCCAATCTTATGGGCTGCATGATTAAATTACTGCTAAATCCAATGTAAAGATCTCTAGTCACCTAAGTAGGCAATGGATCAGACCCTTGATTTGTATGTTAGTCTTAGATAGGTAGTCTGTTAGTCTTAGGCAGATAGATGCACTTCAATGTTGAGCTGTCAAATGCAGTTAGCACTCTGAATTCTGTCTGCCTAAGGTAACCTGCAATACCTCTTCCAGTAAAACAAAAACTGTCCAAGGCATTATTGTAAATGGAATCCAGACATGGAACATCAAAGGACATTACATTTTATGATAAACTGCTTTAAACTCTAAGGCTGCAAGCTCTTATGTGGATTCCATTTTAACTTCAATGCTAGGAAAAACAAAAACAAAAACAAAAACAAAAACAAAAAACCCAAAAAACAAAAAACCCCACTTTTTACTTTGAAACTAAAGTTCTACCAGCTCTGTTACATAGGTTGGTTCCTTCCAGAACAGCTCTGTTTACTTCAGATTGCATAGTGGTATTCATGACAGGCTCAATTTTGCTACATCCAAACCCACCTGGGGAGAGACAGAATAAAGAATCTCTTTCATCACTGAAAATAAGGGGTACATGAAAGAGATGAAAACATGAAGTAAAAGTAGAAGATTAAAATATAAACAGTGACGAAGAAGACATCTTAGTGAGCGAGAATATTATCCAAATGATATTTTTAGTCTTGTCTCTGGATGTTAGCTCTGTAGAATCAGATTAGCAGAGTGAAAACTCTCTTTTAGACAAAAACATTCTGTATCGTTGGAATCACTGTCCTGCAGCACCAAGAGCTCTCATCAATTGATGGTGAAGCCCTCAGCACAGTATCAGTCTTTCACAAACAAGCTGAAGGAAACTACACGAGTGTGAGAGGTTTTCCTACACTTCCATGAAGAGATGCACTGCTGCCTCTCTTTTTGATCCTCAGTCTTCTAGCCTTGATCGCCACAGTGTTCTGCTCATCTCCTCCTAATGTAACAAGATTGAAGAGAGTCCTGTACAAGAAAGACCACCAGAGTGATACAAGTATGTTAGTGTGTCTGGGAGCACTGATACTGTTTGGTGCCAGTTGCTTCTGTTTATCAGGTTGGGCACAGCTGCTGGCGTGAAAACATAAACAGTCCGTACAGTCTATGAGATGTTCAGAGACAGTGAACACCCTGAGCAGTAATTACTCAGCAGACTTGGGTAGATATCACTGAATATTAGAGCATGCTAGCCTGACACAGCACTTTACAGTAAACGAGAACAATGGGGGAAGTAATGATCTCTGATTTTCAAGATATGGAAAGTCACTCTATGTAAATATTCCCATCAGTGTAATAACGTATTGGCTCACTGATCCACCATGATGTTGCAGAAGTTAATATCTGTGCAGCAATTTGAATTTGCAAGATCTTTATTCATCATTCTGTTCCATCAGTTTTATGAGTTGGTGCTGAGAATCACAGCCAAGTGCTATAAAAGTTTATCAAGATTCTTTCAGAAATCATTCATTCATACAGGATGAATATCTACAAAGATATTATGATCAAAATAGTTAAAATAGAGTGGGTAGATTATTCAGAGATGCTGGTGATTATGTGCTCCTGATAATTAATAAGATATATCTAGGGACTTCCAATTGTCTTCCTGAGTAAGTGCCACTTTCAGAAGATGATAAAAGGCTGCTGCAGAATGGTTAGACTTGTTGGTCTTTGAAAACATTTCCTTAAAATCATTCAGTTCTCATGAACCGTACACATTTGTCCTAAGGTAACAAAAAGGGAAAAGCATTTCTTTATCATAATTTGATCTTTTCTTATTTATACACACCCCCCCGCTAACCCCCCAACACACACACACACACCAAAACAAAACAAAAAACTAGGAACAAATTAAGCAGGTTTTCTGTTGTTGTTGTTTGTTTATTTGTTTTTTGAGAAACGAGGCCAGATGGCTGAGGCGAAGTCATGTATTACACGAGGAAAAGCAGCTGTCATTCAGACTTCAAACTTCAGAAGTTTTTTTGCTGTGCAGACCTGGGGAGTTGCACAGGCTCTAGCACAGTACTTCGCAGGCCCATGGCGATAGAGTTCAGGATTTTTGTGTCTGTAGAAGGTGAACCAAGCTAGGAGCATATCCCTGTATGCACTGTCTTCATCTCATTGATTCAGCCCTTTCATTTCATATTATTATCTGCTGAAAAACAAAAGACCAAAATTGTCAGTACGTAGCGCAGATATGTGCTGCTGCATGTAGTACAAATCAGTCAGGCTGCTTTTTCAGACCAGATTTCTAGTGGTGGGCTGACATGTCCATGTCACCAGCACTGGTAGCTCCACCATAGAATAGCTGCTGAATAAAGTCAAAGGAGGAAAGTGCTCAGAGTCCACGCCAGTTATTTTCTTGAAGCTTAGTGAAGCTCACTGAAAACATCAGAAATAACCCCATACTCTTAATAGGCTATGCCTTTGGCTTCTACTCCACCAGTAAATCTGTCCATGGTGGTGTCCAGGAAAATGAATAGAGAAAACTTTATTACTTCTATCATAAACCTGTTCTCTGTCCAAACAATCTCATTTGGGCTCTTACTTCTGTCATTTTAGCACATCATTCTGTTTTCTAAGAAGACAGAAGAAGAAAAAAAAACGCGGATTTTTAATGCAAGCTTATACACAACACCAACAAACAAACAACCTTTAAGAACATATAAAGACCATAAAAAGATCTACCTATGTTTACATTCTTCATTTCCTTTTACACTTTAGAGATAGATATTGTAAAAAATAAACTCCACTGCATGTGATCACTTTGTGATTACTCAACTTTTGATATGTTTTATTTTTAGATTGGGAAATTACAATGTAGTCATTGATTAATGTGAATACTTCTGAAGTGGTATTTTTAAAAAAGAGAGGAAGCTTTTATATATTTCAAATTGACATGGAAATGAACCTATTTAAATAATTTTTTCCTTTATTTTAGAATGATCTGAAGTAATGTATGCAATATATTAACCTGTAATTTTGAAAGTAATTTTCAACACACTACCTATACTAAATACATAATAACTTCCCTAAGGTGAGAGTCATTCATAGCACAGCCAAATGTTATTGATGTTCTCAATTTTTAAGGCTTTCCATTCTAACTGGCAGAAATGTTACCTTCTCATTTTCATACAGTTCAATTTATGTGCTTCTCACTCTTAGCATATACCAGGATAAGACAGTTTAGTTGCAAAATTACTACAAAATATTCTTAAGAACCAATGTTAATTTTTCAGGTCATACATTATTATTATTATTATTATTATTATTATTATTATTATTATTATTAAATTGTTTTGTTAGAAGTGCCTCCCCGATTAAAGTTACAAAAAACGAACCTATAGCCTCAGCTAAAAAATAACAATATTGAATATTTAAAAGTATTTAATTTTATAGTATATTGCAAATGTATTCACATTATAAAATATAGTTTTGTTTCCATTTTGAGTGAATTGAAAGAATAATTGCTCCTGCTTCCATATTAAGTAGATAACCAAAATGAATGAATTTCTAGTGCAGCAAAACTACCTGTCTTCATGACCTCATTAATCATAAAAAGAAAATTAGAAGGTATCACTGAATCCACTCACTGTTCTATGAATAAATTTGTGTAGCTGGCCTACTCATGATGACTCTTTCATTAGGAGAAGCTTTTTATCTAACTGACACGATTTCTCAGTTTTTTTGGAAGAATAATAGCGAATTATTTTCCTTCTAGATCTGTTCTTTTTGCTTTAGAATTCACCTAATCCTTCCCTAACTTTTCTCCTGCCTCATTTAATCCAGTCTCTTGTCTACTCTGTCACCATCATTGCTTTTTTTTCTATTCAGTAGCCACCATGCTGTTGACCAGAGGCTCACAAGTTTAAAAGATATAATTTACATATAAATTAGCCCACAGTACTTCAGTGCCACTGTTCACTGTTCAATAACATTTAATATGACTAAAAAATATGTTGTGTCTTGTTCACGTGAATTCTTGCAAAAAGGAAAAGCTAAAAAATCTTTTGGATCGCTTTGCTATGTTGAACATTCCCACAACTACTACATGAAAAATATCAGAAAAAGAATAGTTTATCAGCACAAATGATAGTATTCTTACTATGGTCTATTGCAAGTGAGACATTATGATTTTCAGGAGCTAGAAGAATTTGGATGTATTATGATAACACCAACAGCTTCAATCTCACAAGAAAGAAGAATAAGGAAAAAGAAAAATATGTCAGTGAAAAATGAGCAAGTGAGCCAGAAAACATACAACATCTACATAACAGAGAGAGGTTCCAAGGTGTTTGAGATTATCGCTTGCACCAGCTGCAATGAGAGCATGATGCATCAGCCTAGATTTTGACCACTGGACTAACCAGCTTTTGAAAGGCTATTCTCAAACGTTCACCAAATGCATCAGCTGAAAAGTATCTAAACTGTAGCTTAGCACAAGTTATAAAGTAATAGTACAGATTATGAAGAGATCTTTGCTAGGATACCTCTCACAAAACTAAAAATCTGACTGATGAACAAGAGCGTGTAAACTGAAAGTATGGATGCAGGCTTGCTAAATCAGGCTCATTCTCTGCAGATTGAAATGCTGGGAGGGCTTGTCTCAGGCAACTCTCCTTCCAGATGAGATAAACTAAATATGTGTGTAGCCTCTATATACTCATGCAAGCATGCAATAACTGAGGTTCATTCGTTTGTCTGATGAATACATGTGGACTTAAGCTCAGTGAGGTTTGCCTGATTGCCCTTCCTGAAATTCTTTCCTCTGCACACTATTCAAGTATGACACATTCAAGTATCTATTTCTGCTCTTTTCCATTTTCAGTTACATTCCAGTTAGAAAATGTAAAGTGGTGATATTGTTAACATTATTAAATTTTTGATCATCTTCTCTCAACTCACTGACCCACATTTATCCTCTAGCATTTGAAAACTTTTGTGGCTTAAAAGAGCTGCAGATTTTTTATTTTTTTTCCACATGTCAATCTCCCAGATTGAAGGGCTTGCTAGAGCCTTACTTGCCATATGGAAAATATGCAAACAGACTCTTACTTCCCTTCAATGGGGAGGGTCTAAATGGCTAAGATAATGGCAGATGAACAGAGCTGCTACAAACAGCAAAAAGATGGACTTCATGCTTAACATTTTCCTAGCAACTGTGCTGACATATCAGCTGCAAAACAATGGGATATCTGCACTGGTGCAGATTTTATGTGCACAGTGTACAGGCTCTTCTTCATTGCTGGCAAAAATGAATAGCTAATGGTGGTAACTATGTTGAAAAATTGTGTTTTGTAGCTGAGAATTTGCTCTATCCAATAATGTTATTGTACTTATTGTTTCTGTTGTAATTTCCATGGAAATAAATAGAAGGTGTTACTTTCAGAGTGACCTACATGTGTTTCATATTAATGATAAAGAAATGCAACTTATGTTTCACTTCAAACTGCACTGAACTATTTTTCTAGAAATGACCCTTAAACTAGGGTTACAAAAAAAAAAGAAAAAAGAAAAAAGAATGGGAAACCTCTGTTTAAGTATTTCAGTGCCACTGTTATATTTATTATCTTTTGGATAGCTGTCGTTGTACATATTATCTTTAGGGTAATATGTAGCGTTCATTCTTAGATACAAATATTCCCTTGATTTGAGAAGTTTTCAGCTGAGTGGTTGAAGTACAACAAGATGTCAGGTCCCTGTTTGGCAGTACTCTCTCCATTAGATACGACCAAAACATCCTTCAAAATTCTTGGCTGGATTTGCAGAGACAATGAATGCTTACAAATATATCTAACAGCTCCTCTCTCTAGAAATAAAGCAATTAGCAGATACTCAGAAGCTGGAAAAAAATAATAATAAAATAAATTAAAAGAAGCTTTTACTGTATGCATATACAGTTAGAAGAAAAAAACCCAAGAGCATAACTATTTGATTATGACAATTAAAAAGCTGAAGTTAAATTTCACCTTGCACCTTGCTGAACTTTATTTTGCTAAACCTATTCTCTGTGAGAGCTTCTCTTCTTTTGAATTCTTATGAACGTGATCTGAAAGCAACCAGAACTGTTGACTTTCAGAGCATGTGGCAAATCTCTTCCATTCTCATGGGTGTCTGGGACTGTGAGAGACAGTAACCGTTGCTCACATTTGTCTTTAGCCATTATTATGGGCGTGAGATATAACTCATGGTGTGTTTCCATACTGTGAAAGTGTGTTTATAAATCATAATATTAGTACTACTTTATTACTTTTTATGTCACTGTAAGTCAGAAATAATAATGAATGGCTATTGGCTTGAACTATTTATCCTCAGAAAATAATGAAACCACCAAAATCTTTATGAGTTATCTGGACATGGAATCTAGAAAAATAGTATGGGCTTGGCTCATTTTTTTTCTCCCTTCCTTTGCCCCAGTGGTTAGGAAGACAGTGAGCAAATAAGATTTGCCTCTTCTTGGCAAGGATGTCAGGGCAACCAAGAAGCAGGTTGCTTTCATTTACTTCCATAAGGACACTGTTAATTATTATGAATAAAAGGAAATTACATATATTATCTTCTTTAGTGCATGTGAATGCAACTTAGAATGAGGAGCAGGACGGTGCTCTTTTGTTCAATCCAGCCTGATGCAAGTTAGACTACAGAGCCATCTGAGATGGAGATGAAAGAGTTGATGTAGTTACCAAAATGTGTGAATAGATTTTATGTAACCTTGTACATTTAGTAGGGAAAAAGTATTCAAAGGAATATACTTTATTCAGAAGATAATTTTTTTATTTATACACAGTTCAAGTTAGTCTGAAGAAAGTTGTTTCTGATTTTCCGGAGAGCTGAGCCTGGACTCATACAAAGCAAATGATGGTTCTTCAAGAAAGAGGCCAACACCAGGCTGATTTGTCTTATTTTCGCTCTTATCCAGTCCCCAAAACCTCTGGGAAACACAGATAAAAAGCTGATATGAAAGAATGACTGAAGGAAAATTGTCAGTCAAAGAAGAAATTATATTTCAGAATCATTGACCGGCAGAATAAAGCCAAATACAGCAGTATGTGTATCACATGAATAGATAATGCATTTAATTTAACAGTACCAATGTTTGTTTTGAAAAGAGTTCATGTGTGGCTTTGTTCAACTTTTTGTTTACTGACCCGAGGCAAAGCGCTGATGGATCTGATGCTCACCAATGCAGGGGAGATCATTAAAAGCATTAAGATTGAAGGAACCCTAGGCTGCAGTGACCATGTCCTGGTTGAGTTTGTGATCTCGAGGAACATGGGCTTAACAAACAATGGGGTCAGGACCTTGAACTTTTTGAGAGTGAAATTTAGGCTGTTTAAGGAATTGTTGGATGAGATCTCCTGGGAAATTGTCCTTAGAGACAAAGGAGTGGAAGAAAGCTGGCCACTCTTTAAGGATTCCTTTCCGAGCCTAAGTGCTCTTAGTCCCTCAGAATAAGAAAGCAGGCAGGAGAAGCAGGATACCAGCATGGCTTAACAAGGACCTGCTGGTCAGACTGAGGGATAAAAAGGGATTGTATAAGCTTTTTTTACAAGGAGCATAGTGATCACAAGACAGTAGATTTCTTGATTCTTGTTGAACCATAGACAGAAGTCCTCAGAACTGCCTCCTTGGACTTCTGGAGGGCAGACTTCAGCCTCTTTAGGACCAAGGTTAAGAAGGTCCCTTGGGAGATAGTTTTGAGGGAATGGGAGCCCAGGAAGGCTGGGAATACTTTAAGGAATTGATTTTAAAGGTGTAAGAGCTGAACATTCCCAAGTCATGGAAGACAAGCTGAGGCAAGAAGGCTGGACTGGCTGAACAGAGACCTTTGCCTGGAACTCAAGAGCAAAAGAAAAGTTTATGGTCTTTGGAAGAGTGGGCAAGATACTTACGACAATTACAAGTATATAGTGAAGCTGTGCAGAGAGAAAATTAAAAAAGCAAAAGCCCAGCTAGAACTGAACTTGGCCACTAAAGTAAAGGACAACAATAAGTATTTCTATAAATACATCAACAGTAAAAGGAGGACTAGGGAGAATCTCCATCCCTTCTTGGACAACGAGGGCAACATGGTGACCAAAGATGGGGACAAGGCTTAGGTACACAGTGCCTTCTTTGCCTCAGTCTTTAACAGTAAGACTTGTTATTCCCTGGGCACACAGCCCCTTGCACTGGTAGATAGGGATGGGGAACAGAATAGGCTCTGCGTAATCCACGATGAGATGGTTTTGGACCAGCTCCAGAGACTGGATGCTCACAAGTTCATGCAGCCAGATGGATTGAATCCTAGAATGCTGAGGGTGTTGGTGGATGCAGTTGCCAACCCACTTTCCATTATACTTCAACAGTCCTGGCTAACCTGCAGACAAGAGACTGGCAAATGTGACACCCATCTTCAAAAAGGGCAGAAAAGATGATCCTGGTAGCTACAGACCATTTAGTCTCACCTCAGTGATGTGGAAGGATATGGAACGGACAATCTTGGGAGTAATTATGGGTTAATTAAAGGACAATCAGGGGATCAGTCCCAGTCAACACGGGCTTGTGAATGCTAGATCCTGTTTGACATACCTGATTTCGTTCTATGACATTGTGACTATTTTCATGGATTAAGATAAGGCTGTCGGTGTGGTCTACCTGGACTTCAGAGAAGCCTTTGACACTGTCCTCATGGAGAAGCTGACTGCCCATGGTCTGGATGGGTGTATGCTCTGCTAGTTGAAACTCTGGCTGGATGGCTGATCCCAAAGAGTTGTGGTCAGTTGAGTTAAATCCAGCTGGCAGCTGGTCATGCGGTATCCCCAGGGCTCAGTACTGGGGCTGCTTCTATTTAACATCTTTATTAATTATCTTGATGAAGGAATTGAGTGCACCTTCAGTAACTTTTTAAATGACACTGAGTTGGGAGGGAGTGCTGATCTACCAGAGTGGACAAAGACACTACAGAGGGACCTGGATAGACTGGGTCGATGGGTCAAGGTAAACTGTATAAGTATTAACAGGGCTGTGTCAGGTCCTGTATTTTGGTCACAACAACCCCAGGCAACCCTACAGGCTTGGGAAGAATGGCTGGAAAGCTGCCTGACAGAAAGGGACCTCGGTGTACTGACGGACAGAAGGCTGAATATGAGCCAGCAGTGTGCACAGGTGGCTGAGAAGGCCTATGGCATCCTGGCTTGTATTGGTATGCTATGGTGAGCTGGACTAGGGAAGTAATCCTGTCCCTGAACTTGGCATTGGTGAGGTCTCACCTCGAGTACTGTGCTCAGTTTTGGGCACCTCGATACAGAAAGGACTTGGAGGTGCTGGAGCAGGTCCAAAGAAGGGCAGCAAGGCATGTGAAGGGCTTGGAGAATATGCCCTACAAGGAGAGACTGAAGGAACTGGGGCTGTTCAGTCTGGGGAAAAGAAGGCAGAGGGGAGATCTTATCGCTCTCTTCCAATATCTGAAAGGTGATTGCAGAGAGAGTGGGTTTGGTCTCTTCTCACTGGTGATAGGTGACAGGATGAGGGGAAATGGACTCAAGTTGCGCCAGGGTAAGATTAGTTTGGATATCAGGAAAAACTTCTTTACAGATAGGATGATTAAGCACTGGAATGGGTTCCCCAGGGAGGTGATTGGTGATTGAATCACCATCCCTGGATGTGTTCAAAAATCATTCGGATGTGGTGGTCAGGGATATGATTTAGCGGAGGGTTGTTAGAGCTAGGGTAGTATGGTTAGGTTGCAGTTGGACTTGATGATCCTTAAGGTCTTTTCCAACCTGAGCAATTCTATGATTCTATGATTCTATTTGGAATCATGTGGGTGTCACCTCAGGAGAATACAGGATTGTTGTCTGGATTTCCTATGAGGGTATTAGGAAAGCCAAGGTTCAGATGGAATTGAATTTGGCGAGGGAAATTAAAAACAATAAAAAGGGATTCTATAGATACATAGGCCAGAAGAGACCAAAGAGAGTGTATCTCCTTTGATGAGAAAGGGGAAACGCCTACAACAGATATGGAGAAGGCTGAGATAAATGAATTTGTTGTCTCAGTCTTCACTGGCGGCCAGGATTCCGGTATTTCTCATGTCTTTGAAGAATCATAGAGTAGAATCGTAGAATCATTGAAGTTCACATCCCTGAGCCTTTAGGTGGGAACTGGTGATGAGCAGTATCCCCCGGGAGTCTGTCTTGGGACTGGTTCTCTTCAGCATCTTCACTAGTGACATCAGTGATAGGCTCCAGGGTACCCTCAGCAAATTTTCTGATGACACCAAGCTGAATGGTGTGGCTGACACGTCTTCTATGGAAGGGATGCTACGCAAAGGGACCTCAACGAACTCCAAAGGCGGGTCTGTGTGAACCTAAGGTTCAACATAGCAAAGTGCAAGCTTTTGCACTTGGGTTGGAATAATCCCAAACTGGTAGAAGAACATCTTGAGAGTAGCCCTGCAGAGGCTGGTAGCCCTGGCTCTGGCAGGGGGATTGGAACTTGGTGATCCTTGAGATCCCTTCCTGTACAAACCATTCTATGATTATATGATTCTATGATTCTTTCATTTGTTCTCTTCTGTGGGAAAACTTGCTTCCACAATAATGCAGCACCATAAAGTCAGAATTAAGTAATGCTTTTTGATGGATTAAAAGTGCTTGCACAGACAACACAGTACCCTTTGTAAGCAGCAAGCAGCCTGCAGAAGGCATGTCTAGTGGGGAGAGGACTGATTATTCATCATGGAAATAGTGACTACAAAAGCTGTAAATTCCATATGTCTGAGGTGGACGAGTCAATCTGCTCACATCTGAATATAACCCCGTGATCTGTTAGATAGAAAAGCCATCCTGCTGCAACGCTATTCTGTTACTGCAAGAAGACAAATTAGTGACCTCACAAATTGCCGTTATTTTTCATTTATAGTTTCTGATTCCAGTTGCACTCTGACATTATTTCGAGGCTTTACCTTTTCTCTCTCAGTTTACCCAAATTATCTGTATTGAAATTGTTGCATTTCTTTCTGAACCTCTGACTGATTGCCTAAGTGAGCACTGAGTCAGCCGCAGGAGCACAGGTGAAGGCAATTCACCTGTGTGACTGGAAGAGGTGGAGCCTGGCTCCACCTCTCCTAGATCCCATTTAAGGGCTGACTGCCACCAAGAAAGGGTGTCTCTCTGGAGATCACTCCTTATGGAGTTTCTTGCAAGCCTACAACACCAGTGAGCACTTTCTTTTGTCTCTGATTCTCTTTTCCAACGTGATGATCTTACTAGCCTAGCTTCTCTGTGTACTTATTGATTATACAATACTTTAGAATATCTGTATACTTGTTGATCTTACAATTGTCTAAAAGTAAAGATATGGCACTGCTGACAAAATTATCTAATCTTTTTTTTGTTGTTATTAGTAGAGTTGATTTCAGTTTTCTTTTTGTTTTTCTTGTCCCCCCTGTGAAACATTAGTTTAACTTTATTGTTTTCTAATAAAATTGAATTTTAAAGAAATTGCAGAACCCCTGCATTGATGTATAATTATATCTTTCTTAAATTAAAAACTAGCTCCAGAGAGTACAATTAAGAATGAGAAGTGTGCTAAAAGAAAGATGCCTGAATTGTCTAGTTTTTCATTAAATAACTGAGAAGAAATAAGCAACATAATTATTCCAAATCAGCTGGAGTCCTGGTTGGGCTATTTTATATTCTGCTTTGCAGCAATCACAGTACACAAAATGTACTGTGGGACCCATAAGTACACAGCACCATTCTCCTTGGTGAGGTGGTCTTTTCAAAACTGTAGTAGGATTTCTTTTAAATTGGGTAATCTACATATTATGTTTTATGGTTGGCATTGGCCCATATCAGTTGTTGTCTTAAATGTAGGATGGGTGGAGGTGAGAGAAATCTGAATAATCTGTACATTGATTATATTGTAGAAAAGACATAGTTTATATGTACATAGACATCAAAAACCAACCAGAATATAAAACACCCTTTTGAAAAGGTGTATGTTTATATTGTCCTTGTTTTGAGATGGATTGTTCTGATCACATATACATATTGTTTGGTTCATTTGGCAGGTTGATTTTTTTTTTTTTTTTTTTGGTTTTCCATCCACAGCATCCCATGTTGTTGAGATTTACTCACATATCAAATAAAGAGAGTGATTTATTAAAACAGACCACTTCAATTATTTGAATTTTCAGTCATTTTGTTACAAAAAATGTGTAACCAGACAATGCAGACACAGATCTGTTTGATCTCTTTTGAAGTCTCATTTTAGACTGTGTTCACTTCATGTTAAGTTTTATTTAGTAGTTGTGAGCCTTTTTTGCTAGTCCACCCTAGGGAGCAGATATGAAATTGTCTTACATTTACTTTGAAGTGACCTTGCATCATGAAGTACTCAAGACAATGACTGCAGTTTGGTGTGTTGAACATCTCTGTTCACTTCCACTTTCATTTCTGGGTTGACTGAGAGGAGAATAAAGAAGAAATATCTGAAATTTAACAGTATTTCTCACTGGCTAGAAAATATATGTTTTGTATCTGAAAATATATTATTTTCTTGTTGTGCTTATATTTTTTTCTAAGTGAATAATTAAATGAGTATGAATAGTTTGGGCACCAATTTTGGATTCACACAGTTCTCATCTTCCATTAATTCATTTAAATTCATATGGTTTCCCAGCAATTTCCATAAATAAAATCCAAACAGTCTTTATTATAGATGACCTATACCACAGACTGAGTCAAAATGTGCTAAATACAGTAGGAAGATGTCTAGTAATTTTAACTTGTTTTCAACTGGAATATGTACTGTGAAACCAGCTTCTTGCAAGGTTTCAATTTTCTGAAACAGCCTGTTCTAGTGCCTCACTTCCTTAAATCATTTCTTTGTAGCACCTTATCTAAATTTCACCTCTTTTCATTTAAAGCCTTTGCCCTTGTCTATCCAGCCATATAAAATGTTGGTCTCTGTCCTGCTTATAAGCTCCCCTCAAGTACTGGAGACTTCTTTTACTCAAGCTGAACAAACCCAGATCCCTCTACCCAGATCCCTCTATCTTTCTTCATAAGAGTAGTGTTCCAATTCTCTGATCATATTTGTGGCCATTCTCTACACCTACTCCAAAAGCTCAACATCTTTCTTGTGCTGGGAGCTCCTGACTTGGAAGCAGTACTGCAGATGGGACCTCAGAAGGGCAGTGTATAATGGGGACAACCAACTCCCTCATCCTGCTGGCCACCTTTCTATTGGTGCAGCCCAGAATATTTCTAGCCTTCTTGGTTTCAAGTGCACACTGTTGTATCTTGTCAAGCTTTTTGTTCTCTAGGATCTATATCTGAGATGGGCTGACTCAAGTGCAACAACTTTCACTTGGTCTTCTTCAAACTCATTAGATTCATGTGGACACACTTTTTAAGCCTGTTGAGATCCCTTTGGATAGAATCCCTCCAGCTCCACCACTCAACTTGATATCATCAGAGATCTTGCTGAGGGTATGTTAAATTCCAATGTCCATGACAGTGAGAAAGATGCTGAAGAGCACAGATACCAAGATGGACTCCTAGGGGACACTACTCATCACTAGCCTCTATCTGGATATAGAACCAGTGACTTCAACCCTTTGACTCTGACCATACAATTATTTATTCACACACACAGAATCACACACAGAATCACCCGGGTTGGAAGGGACCTCAAGGATCATGTAGTTCCAACCCCCCTGCCTAGCAGGGCCACCAAACACACACATTCAGATCAGGTTGCCCAGGACCCCATCCAACCTGGCCTTAAACACATCCAAGGACGGGGCATCCACAACCTCCCTGGGCAGCCCGTTCCAGGGCCTAACCACTCTCCTTGTATAGAACTTCCCCCTAACATCCAACCTAAATCTTCCCTCCTTCAACTTGGATCCATTTCCCCTAGTCCTGCTGTTGTCAGCCCTTTTGAAGAGTTTACTCCCCTCGTGGGTGTAGGTTCCCTTCAGGTATTGATAGGCTGCAATGAGGTCACCCCGCAGCCTTCTCTTCTCCAGGCTGAACAAGCCCAACTCCCTCAGCCTGTCCTCATAGGGGAGGTGCTCCAGCCCCCTGATCATCTTAGTCGCCCTCCTCTGGACCCTTTCCAAAATCTCAATGTCTTTCTTGTACTGAGGGCTCCACACCTGGACACAGTACTCCAGATGGGGCCTCACAAGAGCCGAGTAGAGAGGGACGATCACCTCCCTGTCCCTGCTGACCACCCCTCTCCTGATGGAGCCCAGGATCCCATTTGCCTTTCGAGCTGCCAGAGCGCACTGCTGGCTCATGTTCAGTCTCTCGTCCATCAGGACCCCCAGGTCCTTCTCTGCCGAGCTGCTCTCAAGGACCACTCCTCCCAGCCTGTACGGGTGCCTGGGGTTCTTCCGGCCCAAATGCAAAACCTTGCACTTTGCCGTGTTGAACCTCATTAGGTTCACCCGAGCCCAGCCCTCCAGCCTGTCGAGGTCCCTCTGAATGGCATCCCTTCCTTCCACCGTATCAACCGCACCACTCAGCTTGGTGTCGTCAGCAAACTTGCTGAGGGTGCACTCAATTCCCTCATCGATGTCATTAATAAAGATGTTAAAGAGCACTGGTCCCAAGACAGACCCTTGGGGGACACCACTTGTTACCGGCCTCCACCTGGACATAGAGCCATTGACCACCACCCTCTGTCTGCGGCCTTTCAACCAGTTTCTTACCCATCGGGTCGTCCACCCATCAAATCCACTTCCCTCCAATTTGGAGATGAGGATGTGGTGGGGGACCATGTCAAAGGCCTTGCTCAGGTCCAGGTAAATGACATCAGTCGCCTTCCCTTCGTCCACCAATGCCGTCACTCCATCATAGAAGGCCACAAGATTAGTTAGGCATGACCTTCCTTTGGTTATTCAGTGAATAACCTGGCCTTCAAATCCATATCTCTTCAGTTTAGAGAGAAGGATGTGGACCATACCAAAGGCCTTGCGCAAGTCCAGATAATTATGCCAATTGCCCTTCCTTTGTCCACTAATAACACCAATCTATTGTAGAAGGCCAACAGATTGGTCAGGTACAATCTGCCCTAACTGAATGCATGCTGACTGTCTCAGATCACCTCACCCCACATGTGCCTTAGCATCTCTTTCCTGATGATCTGCTCCATGATCTTCTCAGGCACAGATGTGAGGCTCAGCAGCCTGTAGTTACCCTGGCTCTACCTCCTCTTTCTTGAAAAAATGGAGTGATGCTTCTCTTTTTCCAGTAACTAGGGACTTTGCCTCACAACCACAGTTTTTAAAATGTGATGGAATCTGACTTGGCAAGACATCTACAAATTCCATGAAGGCAATGGGATGCATGTCATCCAACTCCATAGACTTGTACATATTCAGCTTCACGAGGTGCTCTTGGACTTTCTCTGCTCTTACACTGGGAGGGATTTTGTTCCCCTGACCCCCACATAGAGGTTCAGGGACACAAGAGGCTAGAAAAGACTAACTGAAAGTTGTCCAAGTATCTTCGAAAGTCAGATATTGACAAGTTGCAAGAGAGTGAAATTTAGGATTCTCATATCAAGCAATGGTAACAAATATCACAAAACTTCCCTTATCTTTTCTGGGGTCATTAAAAAAATGTCAAATTGTTCAGCATTTCTCTTTTTTGAACTTCCTTGAAGATCTCTGAGGATAATATTTTACTTCAGTAACATTCGCAAGCTCTCAGGAGATAAAGAATTAAAGTGCTTTGATTCAGATTTTAAATGAAGCATGTCTATGCTTTTCTGTACAAAGGGAAAGGAATCTTGTCCTAACACAGTATTGTACTTGATGAAAAAAGAACACAGAGTTATACTCCAGAGTGAGAAACGATGAATAATGAAAAAGCATTAGAAACACAGATCCGAGAAAGGCAGAATGTACACATTATGTTAACTACATGGGATGTTGATTGCACTCAGAAACTACTGACATACTCTTTTACATACTCTAGGACATATTAAGACAAAAATCCTGAATACCAAACCACACAAATCTCCTTTCATTTAGAAAAAATTATTTTGTGCCTTTCGTTTACCATTCATGTCAACTGCAATAAAACAACCAGGTATAGTAATACGTGGTCCTGTTTGGAGCAGTTGTATGTTCTTTTTTCTGGAGTGCAGATTCTTTTAAGGAGATGTTTCCTTTATTTATCGTTTAGATGTTCATAGCTCTGAAAGATGTAAAGTCTGTTACAGAGAACATTAGTGGAATGTAAAGTTATTTGTTAGCCCAGTGCTTTGCACAAACATGGAGGCACAAATATACTGAAAAATGGCTTCAAAGTTATAGGGTGAAGCATAGCTTCATTTCAGCTTTACTTTGTTTTTATCGTTATTATTTTTTTTTATTTATTTCATTATTATTTCTCCTACCACTATACATAGTTGACTACAGCTACTATTTCATTCATTTTTCTCGTCAGCACTGATAGCAGCATTTGTACTGTTCCAGCCTGTACTAGAACTTTTTAGAAACAATCTGAAGAAACAGCAGAAGGGACTATACTTCCAATGTCCGAAAGAACAATTTATCCAGATCCGTGTATGGATATCACCCAGATTGTCCCACACTTTCATCTTCTTTACATCAAATTATTTATTCCCCTTAGAATAGCATCGGTATAAGACTGTAAAAGGACCTTTCTCTTTCTCAGAATGGTTGTATTCTATCAAGGTTCCTCCTTTGGGTTGCTGCTATTTCTAAGGATTGTTTTCTGTTTAACTGTGACCAAGGTTGTAAAGTTTATATGTGCATGGAACGAGCTCTCACACTTTCATGCGCTTGTTTTTCAGGCAACTGTCCACAGTGGAGAAGTCTCAGTGGGAATGTCAGAGCTATCAGGAAGATGCTTCAGCTGTTAGAGTCTGATTCATGTCACTGAATGAAAAGAAGATTCTGAAGCCGAGCATATTTGTAAAATAAAACCAATACATCTAGAGAAAAAGAGAGGGGTTCCATAGAAAATGCAGTAAAAATATAATGTACTTTCAAAATACATGTAGGACAGACATACTAAGCTGAAAGTACAATATTTTTTATGTTTTCTCTTAGTGTTGTGATCAAGAAGTCCCAGTGGAGAACAGTACCCTGTAGGCAAGACAGTTTTTTAGACAAAACTGAGAGATTGTCCACAGAACACACCAATGTTGCTGACTAAGTACAGAATTGAGAGCAGGATGTTGTGTGTTCTCAAACAGTGGAAAAAAAAAAAAAAAAAAGTCTGTGATGTATGGTATATCAGCATATTAAATAAGAATGTGTGTAAAACAAGTTTTGTAGCATCCAACAGTTTCACACCATTCCTAGATCTATGTGACCTGTCATACTTTTGTGAACTTGTATGATGAGCAGCTGACAGGAAGAAATTTACCTGCAGAGAACCACTGAAAAATTTTCAATTAGCACATTTATTTATATAAAAGCATATTCATAAGCAGATTGTAAAGTTAAAAGAGCAAATATATTTAAACAAGGTGTACAAATAATTGTTGACACAGCATAGTTTCTACTTCCTATTTACTTGGATATCTATTTTCACAATGAGAGTTACTTCTTCAAACTTATTTTCAAAGATGTGACTCTGGAGAAATAGATACTCTTCGTCTTCAGCAAGACCTGCATTACAAGTTGGTAGGGGGAGAAAAGGGACGTACTTTTATAGTCCTTCTGTGTATATTTTCTGTGTGGATTCTGTCAATTTGAAGTATAGGAACACAATGATACAATATAACTTGCTCTAATTCTGGCAAATCATAAATTATAGTTAATAATTGAAGGAACTATCATTCCAAACTAAGGTGGACATTCGATCTTTCATTTTTCTCACTGAGAATTTTTCAAGATACATGAAAATAGCAGACTGAAGCATTACCTCAGATCAAATCAGAATCAAAAATTTCTTCAAAGTAAATGTAAGCAAGAACTGACAGCAAAGTATTCTGGGTAATAACATGCAAATCAGTTTTTTTAGAAAACAGTGTTAGTTTTTGGATCATTTTAGTATTCACAGAGTTCTATTGCTCCTTAAAATTAACATCCATAAAAGATCTTCATATTTTTTTACCATGCAATTTTAATTTCGCTCATATTTTTTTAGACTGAGTCATTGAAGTAGACTATAGTAAGGCTCATATTTCTTGGGAATAAAGCATCTAATTGAGTGGACATCTGTAATACTGCTTTTTATCAACCTCCAAGAGTCAATGTATCAAAGTGGAAAAAATAATTTTGAAAGTCAGTGAAAGAATTAACATCAGTATTTCTGCAATTAAAATGTAAGTACTTATTGTATACTTGTTTATTGCCATTATTGTTTTCACAGACATGTTTTTCATGATTTTTAAAAGACTTCTGCGCTATGTTTTTCTCACTGGATGTGTTAATTTCTTTATGCCAGCACAATTTACCGCACAGCTCATCATCTGCAGTGCACATAAGTATATGTCTACATTATCAGAAGTGACTATCCAAAGAGTATACATTTAGTATTATAAGATAATGCTATGCAAGTGCCGCATAAATGATATCACTCAAGTCTTTAAGAATGAAAGTAATTTTTTTGCAGTTTTTCTCTATCCCTATATCAAATATACAAACACCAAAATTTTTCTCACTCCTAGTCCTGGATGAGGAAAATTACACTTCTTTGGAATAGTAATTATATCAGAAGATAGTGAGGCACTGAAAGAAGTTTAAAGAAGTATCTCACAATTTTTTCACTGTAGTTTGAGAAAACTAACTCACATGATAATGCTAAGAGAAAAAGGTCAGTCTTTTACTACCAAGCTTTTGTCAAAGGTGCTTTTTAAAAAGAATTTTCTCAAAATATGTATTTAAAATAGTTTTATGTATAACATTCTTTTATTGTATTTGATGTCCAAGTAAATCAGCTGAGGGATATACTTTCATCTCTTTGCACAGATTTAGGATCTAGGCTCTTTCTTCATTCAAAGTTTGTCTCTTTTCATCATACTGCTGGAGCATTTTGCATAATTATCTTGTACTTCATTTTTGTTTGTTTGTTTGTTTTTAACCACAAAATCCTTTTGTATTCCATTTTTAAGGTGCTTCTGTTTCTTCTTATTTTTCAACTTGTATAAAACATATCTATGATTCTTTTCCTTTGTCATGTTTATTTTCCCTTTTGCTAAGTCTCTTTGCCTTTTGTCATTGATCAAGTAGCTGGGATTCAGTATTCTCAGTCTTTGGTTTATCAATTTTGTTGGTACTATTCCTGCTGTGCAAATCTGACTACAGTGATAAACTATTCGCAATTCATCTAGCTCTTCCTATTGTCTCTGTGCTTCAGTGATAATGAAAAAATCACCTTTGAAACTCTTTAATCCCCACTGATAGTTTGCTAATGGGTACCCCATAAACAGAATATTTGTCAGTGTTGGAGTACAAGATAAAATATTTTGTTCAGGCAATTCAGATATTCCCATGAGTTCTTTTAATGATATTACTGCTGATAATACGAAGGAATACAGTACACTTTAGAGACATTTTACTTAAGCTAAAATGGGCTTTTTTGCCCAACTATGACAATTGTTTCTGAGGTTCAAGAATTGCTCTCTGAAATTCTCTTAACAGAAATATCTGTGGCTATAGATACCTAAAATTGAATGAGTAGGACACACCCTTTACTGAAGATCTCAAATTTATTCTCTTTAATATCCTATTATCAGACAGCTTATTTTAACTAACGTCCAAGGAGAAGTCAGACAAATAATACTATATGATCTTATTCTACTGTAAAACTTTGCCAATAATATCTATTGAAGGAGACACCCTTGAAAACTAATTCAGCTTTGAAGATGAGGAAATGATGAACAGATGTGGAACGTAAGGAAATAAGAACTACTAATTGCAAAAAAATTCTTCAAAAAGTTATTCCTTTCTTTTTTTATTTTTCCTTTTTTTTTTTTTTTACTCCCTACCACTATTTTTTCTGCTCCTGATTAATCAACTCATATTAAAATATCTTGTGTTTACTGTGTGCTTTTGTAAATTTAACTGCAGTATCTGGATCAGCAAGTTAACTCCTAACAGATACATAGAAAAGTAGCCACAACATACTGCAACATAACTTTACCAAGAGTGCTGGTAAAGTCCTTAGAACATTTTATTCATTTCTGCGAATACGAAGCAAGACAGAAGAATTGCCTGAGGTAATAACTGTCCATCTGGAAACATTTTAACTCCAGAAGGAGCTCTAGAACTGCACTACATGTTCATTATTCAATGCGTACATAGCCTACGTAGCTGATGATCTCATGACTTGCATGTCTGTAGCTAATCCTGATGAAAAGCTTTGGTGAACCAACATATGGTATAGGCAAATGTGTGCGTACACTATCAGGATTAGGAAGGGGCTACAAGCATGATTTGTCTTTTATACCTCTCGCAAGTGGGATTTACCTTTGAATCATTATGAAGCATCACAAAAGAAGTTTCCAAGAAAGTTATTTCATTGTATGTTCTAGAATCAGTATCTACTTTTTCCTTAAACAATGATGACTTTCCTGTCTATATATATCAATGGTTTGTACTATATTAATTGTCATTTTGTTTGGAAGTTGTTTGACTATGTGGATACTAATTTTAAAATTTAAATTGAAACAGGTACTAGACTTTAAACTTATGGAATTTTTCCACTCTCTACTTGTTCCAACACTTCAAAATTTTCATTTGTATCCACTGCCTTTTTCTGTCTGAATAGCAATCTTGCTACAGACCTCTGATCTTAGATTAACGTCTAGTTAGAAAAACATTGTCATCAGAAAATCTTTCACTTAAACCAGTTCAAACAGTATTCATATTTTTTAATGAATTCTTACTTCTGGTTACACAATTTTTGAACTGCGATCAGCTCTCTAGCTTTGACAGTCTGGAGTATTCCAGTATACATTCTGAGATTCTCTATTTACTGATGCCTTTTCCTCTTTCTTCAATATTAGATTTCCTCAATATTGCATCCACAAACAGCTTCTGATACACCTGCCAACTCTTTATCATCTTCTATGTCTTCTTTTGTTATACAAATACTTCCAATCGAAACCAGCATATCCCCTCTTCTCTTCATAGAAATATAAATCTGGACACTATGTAGAGAAAATTCAGGTAATTGATCTGCCCCTTATTCAGAAATCAGAGTACATGACACATTACTAGGAGCACATTACCATATTCTTAACTATTTGTTTTCATTCTGATCACAGTAAAATTTTATCTACATAAATGTATGGGAGATGGCAGCTTTTTATATGAATATCCTTGTTATTATGTAGACACATGAATAAGAACTTCATTTTCTTCACATTCTTTTTCTCTAATTCACTCTAATTATTATGCATCGCATTCCTGCTTAAAAATGCCATTAGTGCAGTAAGAAACTGAAATAATACATTTTGAGTAAAATAGTTCATCAGAAAGTGCTTATAATAAGTAATGAATAATGATTAGTCAAAGTAAACAATAGATGAAATTTCACAGGTTGAAATGTGTTTACAAAAACTATTGGTTGAAAAATTGGTAATGACAAATTCTTTATCAAAATCGGAATTATTAGAATGGGTAAGTAAAGAAAGCAGATAAATTATTCACAAGGAATATTACAGCCATGAAATTTATTGTTGACAAATGTTTGATAAAGCACACTGAAATAATCTCAACAATGCACACATTTTTGGATTCTAAATTAGTAGTATCCATTCCATAAAAATAGCAATAATAATAATAATAAAAAGTAACTTGAAAAAAGATGTAGTACAACTTTATATATCTTAGTGAAACATCTGCTACAAGTGGTAAGTAGCAAATAACTAGAAACATGAAAGTATTAAGTTGCATAAAGACTGAACTGAAAATGAATACTGGAAAGTTAACAATATCATTCTGGAATTTTTTTGTGAGATCTCACATGACATTTTTCATTCAATCTCATTATCATATCTCAAAAAATATAAATTTGAAGATGAAAGGGGGAGAGAGAATTAAAAAATATTATGCATAATATATAATGGAAATACTGTAATTTCCACAGGAGAGATTGAAATGATTGGGTCTGTTCAGTTTAGTGAAGACGTGATTGAAATTGGCCATTTCAGGAGTTTAGAAAAACGTTTCTAGTGAATATACAGAAAATGTAAATCATACATCCATCCTACTCTTCTCGTAATTAAATAAGAAAGAATTCAAATAAAATATCAATTCAAGTTGATAAATGGAAATGTTTTTAGATTCTGTATGTCTGAAACAAGGAACCTAGTGACAAAATATTTGTCAGAATAAACTTAGTTGAATTTACAAAAGGCAGTGAACCTTTATATCGATATACAAACCTGACAAATACTGGAAATACATAACTCTCATTCTTCAGCATATACACTAAGTTCCAGTTGAGAAGAAGTAGTAACATTGCATTTCTCAAATGTACAAGTTATTTGGTCCTTAGTGACTGTATCTCTGCTGTGCATTCAGGAGGGAAAAAATAAAAGATAGAGTTTGACTACCATTATTAATCTGTTTACTTAGCTGTGGGAAAAGACTCCAGAGCCAAGAACCATGGAGAAGTACACACAGGAATGGATGGGTTCAAGAAATGGTTCATTTCAGTGAAACTTCTCCAGGCAAAATGATGAAAAGCTACACACAAAATAGAACACACAGAAAAAACACATTTCTTTTAACAAAAGTAAATAAATAAATAAATGAGCCTACAACAACAACAACAAAAATACAATGTCATTTTATCTATAATTATTAGAGTAAAAAGAAAATGAAATACATCTGAGAGACCAGAGAAAAGGTATATGCATCCATTGGTATACAAAATACAAATTTGGTAATAAGTATTTCTTTAAAATAATTATTTTGCTTAAAAAAAAGGAAAAATACAAGACAGTAGTATTGAAAATCAGAAGAAACATTTAGATTCAGGATAAATACAAGACTTTTGTTCTTTTACTTCCAACTGTAAAACACACTTCTGTGTTCGTTCTGTTTTCTTGACTAAAGTTAGATAACACTTTTAAGGTTAACTTGTAACTATTCTTACTCCCTTATTTTTCAGAGCTGACAATAAACTGCAAAAATCAAGGATTTGCACAATTCTCCTCAGTGACCTGCAGTTCTGTGTTTCATCATTCTTTTCTCAAGTTTCATTAACGTTTGTCTAAATTCTCTTTCTCTTCTGGATGCACAGGGTTTATCCTCTGTTGCAACTTTCTTAAGGAAACTTATGCTTTGTTTATTCATAGAATAAATAAAAATTTTATTAAGTAGCATTGCTGGATAAACATATGCCATGAGCAGATCCTTGGTAACTAAATAAACATGAAGGCAGAAAATAAATGGTTCTGGATGATCAAAAGTTGTAATATGTTTTCACTCTTGTTTAAAAGATTTTCCACAACAGTTGATGCCATGAGTGCAAGTAGTAAGACTGCAGCAAAATCTGCAGTCTTTAATATGGTTATTTATTCATGTATTTAAAAAAACAAACAAACAAAAAAAAAACCAGTTATTAGTGTACACCTTTTAATACATCTAATAATGTATGCACTGTGGTTTAACCCAGTTTAACCCAAGTGGCTGAGCACTGCATAGTTGTTTTCTTGCTTTGCTCTCTCCTCTTCCCAGCGGCAAGGGGGAGAGAATTGGAAAAAAGTAGTAGAACTCACTGGTTGAGATAAAGTTACTTACTAAAATAAAAAAAAATAAAAAATAAAAAAAAAACAAGGGGGGGGAAAGGAGAATAATTATGGCTATATATATATAAAAGTATACAGCGAGTGATGCACAACTAACTGTTCACCACCTGTGAACAATGCTCAGTTATCTTCCTGAGCAGTGGAAGAGAGAGATGAACACCCATCTCCTTCAAATCTCATTCCACATGATGTCATATGGCATGGGATATTACTTTGGCTGGCAGCAGAGGGGAGGAGATGAGAGGGAAGGAGAGAAGAGGGGAGGAGAGGAGACAAAATGTAAAGGTGACTTTATTTGGCCATATTTAGTCCCTTAATTTTGAAAGATGTTAGTTAAGGAAATTCTAATTCCCTAAACTGCACTGAGAGGGACCTGGCACTGGGGGAATAACTGTATCATAAAATCCTTTACTTCAAAATCATAAACTGAATTGAGCATGTTTTGCACAGCATCATTACTTTGCATCTCTGCACACCATCAGATACTGGGTCCTTATAAGCAGAGTGTAACAAATACAGTGTTTTAGTGGCACAACATAAGGAAAAACTGATGTGGGAAGTGAGCAAAGAACTAAAGGGAACAATGTCTGAGATATCTGCACCAGCAAAGAACCCATCAAAGTTCCAGATCCTCACTAGAAACAAATCACACACTACATTTCAAAATAAAGCCCTTTCTCCATCTCCTTGAACTCCCTAGAATTGTACCTGCCAGTTTTGTCTGGTGAAAAAACTCACTCTACCCAAACTACCCAATCTGGAAATTGGCGTATTTACATGGACAAGATTCAATCTGTCAGTATCATAATCATAATCGTAATCAAGACATTTACTGCACATATTGATGCCCCAATACTAATAAAGCTCAAAGAAATACAATGTTGCTAAATATTTCTCTCCAACATGTATGACAGGATAATAAATCAATTATAGTTCAATTTATTTTATTAAAACTTGAAACTTTTCTCATTTGTGATGTCCTATGGTTGTTTGATGATAAAGGCCGTGCCAAGGTTTAAACCAGTTTAGATATGACTTTTTGCATCATAAGCTTTACATGCCAAGGCTGATCCCAGAATTATGTTAACAAAAAAGCCTTGAAAGAAGGTAAAGATCATAATGAAACCAAGCACTGTGATCATTAGAGGGAAATACTCCAGATGTGTAAACTAAATCTGAAGAATTTTGCATCAAGTTTTCTGGAGAATTGCACATCAAGTTTTTCCAACATTATCACATTTTTGTTTTATAGGGGCTTCCTTGAATATTATGTATGACATATATATCTGTGTATGGATATACACACATACACAGATGTTGCTCAGAAAGTAATGCCTCCTATTTATTTTCACAGAAACTGTAACGTGTGTGAAAAGAGCACAACAACACTATTTGACAGAGCAAATTCTCAGCTACAGAGCACTACTTTTTAACATACTCACTGCCTATAGATCTGCATGCTTATTAGCTATCGACAAGACCTTGAATGCCATGCTTGTAAAAATCTGCACCAGCAGAGCTGACTTGCTTCTTTTGTTGCCACTGCGGTAATGCCTCACCCATCACCTCAATGTGCTCACCTCCACTGTTTGGTCTCCATAAATGTTTCGGAAGTATAAATTAATATCAGTGGGTAGAACATTTTTTAGCCATTGTACCCATGGAGGGATTCAATTACCTTTGCTTCATAAGCACTTCCATTTCAGACTGTCCCTCTGCTGCCACCTGTCGCACTACAACAAAACTTAAGGGAATTTTAGTAAGAAGGGTTCAACCTCTACTACCATGCCATCAACATTCACCTCTGATGTCATGGACCAACATAATAAAATAAGAAGCATTACTTTCAGCATAGAACATATATACTTATATACTTAAATATATTTGTTATTTTGCCTCATTATTTTAGACCTCTGTTAAGTTCACCAGGCTACCTAGTCCGATGTGCTGTAAGCCTAATTTCCCCATAGGACTGGTATGTCTTTCATGAACTTATGTTATTAACTGGACTGTAAATTCTTTCTAAATAGCCTTCTGGTATTATGAACAAGTAAGGTCTATGATCCCATCTGGTATCTTAAATTAAGTCAAGTGTAAGAAATACCATAACAGAGATTCTCAAAAGGCCTTTGTCCTTCACTTGGTTATGGTGGAAAGTTTTACCCATCATATGGTCAATGACAATCTTGTACTTCTAAATCAGGTGTCAGGAGGAGTCAGTTTATGGGACCATCTCTCACAGGATGCAGAGTATTATTATAAAATTAGGAGAGGTCATGAAATTTCTGAGGGGAAAAAACAACCACAAAACAAACAAAGAAACAAAATAAATGTAACAGCTTACTGGACAAATAACCATACATTGCAAATCCATGCAGAATGTCCATGCAAGCCATTGACATTTACTCTTTTATCAGGAGGATGTCTTTCATGTTTAAGACTCATGTCAAAATTCTTTTCATTAGAGAAAACAGTGTAAAATATGTGCGCAATTTGTGGCTGCTCTGATTGTTCATCATCAAAGAAGCTCAATGCATTATCAGGTTCAGTGCACAGTTCATTGAGATTGTTCACATGGATGGAGGCACTTGTAATTGCTCCTCTTTCCTTGCCCAGCTGAATGTTTTCCATATGCTCTGATACACAGAGAAGAGGAAAAGAGAAATTCAAGGGGGGATCAGAGTAGCTCTCTAAAAGCTACAATAACAATCTTACGGAAGTAATTTTCAGATTTTTCTTTTTGATGCTGCTAAAAAGCAAGATTCTATTGTAACTACAAATTATCCTGTAGCTTGGGAATAAATAATCATCTCAAATTTAGTTTGAAATATTCTTTCACTTGCTTTATATATCAATTAATTGAAAGGATGATATAGTTGCTAATCTATTCTCTTCTATAGTGTGCAGATCCTCCAGTCTATTTTGAGGGCAGAAGCTTGATTCTCATACAAGTTGTTCTCATTTTTAGCTAAGGAACTAATAACATTTTTCAATAGCAAAAATATAGATTTGGTGTTCCCATTATTTGATAATATAAAGATTTATGAACTCTCAACTTAGGGGACATTGCAACCGAAGCGTGATGTGGAATGCACATCGCATCCTATGTGGTCAGTCTACTCTAGGAACAATACTGCAGTGAGGATAGTGTGTTTCTACTGTTCCAGCCCAGCACCATTTTACACACATTACAAATATGGGGGACAGTATGGGTATAAGGGAGTGAAATGTCTATTGATTATACTATGCAAACAGGAAGCTTTCTCATGCTAGGATTTGTTTTGCGGGAAACATGGAGCTCATCACTAGCTTAGGTTCATAGGGGACTCCACCATGTGCACCACACAAGAACAAATGCTAGTATTCCTCTACTAGCAAGGAAAAATGCGTCTCCAAGAGAGTGAGGAAGAGGTATAGCAAGATACAGTAATACAGTTCTGGCATCTACAATTGTACAGATTAGGAAAATGTTCTTCCCTAAACAAGTGGTATGGCATTTAAACAGGCTCCCCAAGGAAGTGATCATGGCACTAAGCCTGCTAGTGTTCAAGAAGTATTTTGAAAATGCTCTCAGACATATAGTTTGATTTTTGGATAGTTCAGTGTGGAATCAGGAATTGTATTCTGTGATACTTGTGTTTCCCTCCCACCTTAGGATATTCTAATATGCCTTCCACTAAGATGCTATCCTGCATCAGAAACATGCCACCTAGCACTTCAGTCTTCTCCATGAAGTGCAACAACATAGTCATAATAAAGGGAGTAAAACATCCTCAGATCTGGATGCTTTGTCTCTCTTGGCATTTGGAATTACTGATGATAATGCCTCAGCTAGCCAAAATGATCTTTCTAATATGTCTTTTTCAGCTGAAAACTGGGGAAGATATGAAGAGTAACAATACTGTTCCTTCACTATGTGGAAATAGGTTAGTATTCTGAGAGATTAACAGGAAAAATTTTATTGTAAAAACAAAACAAAACAAAACCAAAAACAAACAAAAACAAACGAACAAAACAGCTACCCCAAACCTCCTGCATCGTTGTCCTTACGTCTTTACTTCAGTCTAGCTACAATTACATTATAGGAAAGTTAATAGCACACTGTCTTGGCTCTTGGTCTTTGAGCTGTATTCAAGAGCTGAAATGGTTACTAATGCTACCCACCCGTACTAAAATGCCTCAGCAGTTCTATGCATACAACTGTCTACATGTTTTACTGTCTTCTGCTTCTTCATCTGTTCTTCTCTTTTATTACGTCTACTGCTTAGATTAAGGATGACAGGATATACTGCACGTGTGAGGCCATTTACATATCCATCCCTCATCAGTGCCCCACAGTTCAACTTTAAACTTTCAGACAAAATTTCTTTATTTAAAATTTCTTCACTGCTGCTCTTACTTGCTTACTAATCTGACTGATGAGTGGGAAAGTAAAATCATCTCACTAAGGATTTACGGTAATGTGCATGGGGATAGTGTGGAACTGTTGGTTTTGAAATGGAGAAGCTTGTATTGCCGTGTGGAAAATCACTTCATCTATGCTGTCTGTGCCTGGGATGTGCAGATCTAAGTGCAGCTGTGCAATTCCCCTTGCTATGTTAATTTGCAGCTCATGCTGTTCATGCTACAGAGGGCATTCAGAAGCATGATGGAGAATATGGAATTATGATAGAAGCGTGGAATACAATTATTTGGATAGGAAGGAACCTTTAAAGATCATTTAGTCCAACCCACCTGTCACAGGCAGAAAGATTTTTGCTAAACCAGGCTGCTCAGAGTTCCATCCAAAACGAATTTGAACACTTTCAACTTGGGCACTCATCACATCTCTGGGCAGCCAGATCCAGTGCCACTCCGCTCCTATCATAAAAAAATATCTTCCTTATATCCAGTTCTGACTGACACTCGTTTAGTTTAAAATCATTATCCTTTGTCGTATCATGGCAGGCCCTGGTAACAAATCTTTCTCTCTGCTTTATAGATTGAAAAGCTTCAATAAGATCTCTCTGAATGCTTCTTTTAGCCTGATTGAAAAAGCACATATCTCTCAACTTTTCTTCACAAGAGAGGTGTTCAGCATTCTCTGGTCATTTTCATGGCTCTCCTCTGGACCTTCTCTGGACCTCTGTGAAGGAAAGATACCACATAATAGCAAATCCTACAACCTATCATAGATTAACAGAGTTCCCACTAGGCAAATTGAAAGAAGGAGAATTGCATGAGAAGCATCTGAAGCAATTCAGAGAAGCATCAGTCACAGTCCTTCTGCATCCCTCATCATGGAGACATCAGCAAGACAACGTCATCCAAAGCATGCTGCTCCTTCTATATGATAATGCTGTGCACGTTGTGATGACACCCTGAACTCTACCCACAGCCTGTTATCTCTCATCACTGCTTTTGATATCCATTTGAAATTTTGTGCTCATACTCCTGTTTAACTGATACAGGATGACAGCCTGGTCATCATCAACTAATTATGGAACCCTGAACAGAACTGAAGGCTAAAACCCAACTGGCTCTAGCCGCTGAGAAATCACCCTGATTCACAACCTTGAGTAGCTTACTGTTGGAGGAACTCGGAGGCTGCAGGTAAAAATAGGGAAACTGAAGAAATTTGAGAAGTTACTGCCCATTGGAACAGTGGGCTTCACCATATTTGTTGCTGACATTTCATCAGAAAACTCCTTTTATGTTGTTTCCCACAGTGTAGAAGGTAAAGTGGCTGTAGGAGGTGAATTCAGATTGTCTCACCTCTGCAGTCCTATTTGGCTGCCTCTTTCAGAAGATGCATCATTTATATCCACATAAAGCAGTTGCAAAAAAATAAAATAAAAGTAAAAATCCAGTCTCTCAACTACGTCCCACTCTTGTCATGCTGAATCACACATTATTTAATATGTTTTTTTTCTAAGAAAAGAAGTTGTGATTTTATGCCCTACACACGAAGGACAGTGTTTTAGAAATGTAACCAGTATCTTCTTGAATGACACGTCTCAACATACTGTTTAGTGAAAGTAGAGATATTACAAAAACAAAATCCCAGCTGCACAAGAGGTCCAGCTAAACTCTTAATAACCTGAAACTATCCAAAAGAACAGTTGTTTACCACACACAAGCTTTTCAGCAGATGAAATATGAAAAATAGTAATCAACCTGAAACAGAAGATATTAAGGGAAATGGGAGTGATTTCTGTGAAGGCTGAAAAAAGCATGATCATTATTACAGCAGGCTGCACCACAAAATTATTATTAGGACATAAAGAATTCAAGTATCATTTTCACTTGCCTTGAAATATCTGCACAAATCTATTATTGCACAAAAGATGTTCAAGAATGTTTCAGTTGTGATATTATAGTCCACGAGTTCAAATTAATGTAGTCCAGAGCAAAGAGGTACCTATACACAAAGCAAAATATGTTACTGTTCTCACTGCTTTCCTGAAAAGCAATTGTGAATGCTTAGCATGAAAAATATTAAAGGAGGCTGATTGTCAATCTTTTCTGAAAAAAAACCTATAAGCTATTTTTAAAGTGAGTTTAAACTATGCCTCAGAAATAGAAGTACCTGATATCACTCCTGTAAAGTCAGTAGGGGTAAAGAAATTTGCTGAAAAGGGGATTTGAAAAATAATTTCTAAAATAATGACAAAAACATTACATAATAGTAAAAAGAATAATGAGAACTGTTTTTTAGGCTGAAGGATTCCTTTAGAAGAAGATACCTGATATTTTGTATGATGACAGAGCAACATTACAAATTTTTCTCACTATGATCAAGAACTTCTCAATTTGCCTGGCTTAATGCTTGAATATCAACTGAAGATCGTGGAAAAGTGTAGATTCAATATTTACAGGTGTCAAACACATTTTTCTACTTTTGAAGTTTCTATGGGACAAGAGGAACGAACTCCTTCACTCCAGGGCATCCAACAGTAAAGGTCTGGGTACATCTGTGATACTGTCTGACAAAGAGCTCTCTGTATAGCCACAGGCCAAATAGGAAGATCATAGTCCTGTATGGACTTTTACCCCTCTACCTTTAGAAGAGAGCATTGTCGTCAACTTTGTCATAAGGCTTTGTCTTAAGCACTGTATTAGGGCTGTTTGATTGCCTTTCCAGTCCTGCAGCCCCTGCAGGTAAGCCACTCTGGGCTTTGAAGCCCTGAACAGTGTCTAGGTGATAGTGGAATTGCTCTGAGCTGTGGTTTCACCTCTCCGAGACTGAAATACGCGACAATTCCATGTAAATGGCTCAGCAGAATTATGGGAAGCTTTTGCAGAGATTTGCTAAGCAAGATCTTTCCTAGTTATAGAAGAAGAATCTCAGATGCTTGTTAGTATAAATGCATCAGTTTCCCAGGTGCAATCAGTAATTATTATTTCTACATAGCTTTTTCTTTGGGAAGTACACCAGTAATGTATTTGTAGCCTGCAAAAGATGACTTTCCTGTTTTGTCAGCCTCTTACCTAATGGGGCAAGCAGCTCATGTGTTCCCTTCCATCACTTCATCTTGCTAGATGAATTCCTCATCTTTTCCCATCAGCTGTGAGTTGGCTTCACAGCCTTGTTCTCACTACCCTGGGTTTTCACTTGGGATCCCATTGGCCCAATGGCACATGTATGCACTACTTATGCCCACTTCTTTCCATTCCAGTTCAGACCTTGTTTACATCCACCTTGATAGATATATATATCTTTGCTATTTCCGTAATCTAATTCTCATTCCATATTGCTGCTACTCTTTCACTACCCCTTGTGCTTGTGAAGTAAAATGCCTAGTTTGTAGAGCTAGACAATGCTTCTTCTGGAAAATGTGTGTAATTTTTCATTTTGTTTAACTGAGTTTGCAATTTCTTTAACTGAATAAGTTAAAGTGAAATAAGGCTTTGTATGTATAATGAACATCCTTAAACAAGCATTCAGCAGAGCAATAAAAAGTAGGAATTACATTTATAAGCATATTTTACCTCATGATTTTGTATACAAAATTTTCTTGAAGTTAATAAATCTGTTGAAAAGCTAAAATTTGTTGATCATATACTTTTTAAGAAACACAGATAATAATAATAATAAAAAAAGAAATAATCTTGTATATGCAAATATTCTGCAATTTACAACCTATATCAGTATTTTCTTTGGGAAGTTCAAATACTCAAATCAAATCAAAACTTTTTTTTTTTTTTTTTTTTGGTTCTGCAGTCATGACATATTTTCCTAACTCTAGTCATCACTAGTGTGTAAATGTTTTACAAATGGTTTTGCTCTAAAAATATCTGCACTGTTGTTGCACCAACAATAATTCACTTTTAAAGGTTCAGTAATTTCTGCAGAGGGAAAAGTGATAAATATTTTTAAATGATACAGTTCTATTTTGGGAGCTGTTCCCTCTAAAATGATCAGTAAATTGTGTATGGAAGAACAGAACCAGCTTTAATGTACCTAGAGTAGCAACTGGAAGTTAACTCAGAGCTGAGAACAGAACACATGAACAGCCCTCTACAGTAGCAGCTAGCACTGAGGCATGAATTTAGAGACCACATTACCCAACCTATCCACCAATTAGCAGCTGCAGTCAGTCACCTGGTAGCTGCACATTTCACTGGCTGCTGATCTTTCTTCTGTGTGATAATTGCTTGTGCTAGTACTGGAGTTCACTACCATCTGTTGGAGATAATTTCTCCAGAGTTCAGCGCCGACTTGTTATTTCTCTGTTCATACTCCATGTGGCCCTGGTATTCCTATTGTATGTAGGTGCTCCACATCTAGAAAATGTTTGCAATTCTCTTTCTAAGTTATTTTCCCTCAGTGATCACAGGAATACATTTCCTAGATCTTTCTTCCCAATATTGCTCTGCTCATCTATGACCTAGGATGTCGGGAGTGGCCCAACAGAATCTTTGGATGCAAGCGTCAGAGCTGTTTCTGATACATTCTCTGTGTAGTCTGACCGTACAGTACTCTGCATTCTTTCTACACACATCTGTAATCTCTGCTGCAGATTGAGAGCCTTTAAACAGAGATCTGTCACCTACAGAATGAGTATATATGCATGCATATATATATCCATCCATCTATATATATATATATATACATATATATGCGTAACAAAGAGGAAAGAGACCTAGGTCAAAAGGATAAGTTGCAGAGGGAGATGGCAGCCCAAATTTGTTAGCTGAATTGCTACATTTCATATGTTTCTTGTTTCTGTTTCTAGACAAAATACTTTTAACTGATAGTGTGAATTACTGAAAGCCTTGGGAGTACTGAAAGCCGGTATTCGTTTTGCATGCTTCATACAATAAAGCAGAACATACATGTACTGAACTTCAGGCATTCTGCTCAATAATCCATAGGCTGAGTTTGTCTGCATGGTTTTCTTAACATCTCTGTGTGAAACAATAACTCAAAATCTGATGGAAGCTGTGCTTATTTGTCTGCAGGCCTTGAAAAAATAGCTCATTTCAGAAATTATTTTATGAAGACAAAGGATGGTTAGAATGTGATTCTATGATTCTGAAGTTCTCAGAAACATTAATTTCCAACCTTCATAGGTATTTGGACTCTGTTTATCACTTATATCTTTCTATGGGAAATCCTCTGTGTGGGAGAAAAATTCTGGATGAATACAACCGTTTCAGATGATGAAATCAGAAAACGTGTTCATTCAGTTTTCTTGTTTGTATATTTTTAGTTCAATCCCCTCCTACACCCTTAATTTAAAAGTAATTCAAACTGAAATTCAAGTAGTTGTTCTTTTTACACAGGAAAGAAGCGTAAAATAAAGATCTATTGGGAATTAGTAAGCAGCAAGTGACTCAGGATTCAGCTGTCTGATACAATAGATATCCCTTGTGCATGTCAAAGCCTGGACATTAAAGATTAGATTTGTGCTATACTTGTCTATACAAAAACTGCCACACCATGTGGAACATCTGGAATGACTCATCAAGGTATAGTTAAGCAACAGGAAAACGCCCTTATTCTTCTTTCCCTGCTTAACAGGAGCTTTGTCCTGCTACTACATTTTCTGTCTAGCAATTGTAAACAAAAAGTGAAGGATGATGGAGCATTTTTTCTTCTTCCTTGATTTCGTAGTGCAAATTCAGGGGTGAAATACAGATCGAGGTCTTGGAAGCCTAAATTTGCATATCTGTAGTAGGAAGCTTCGTAACAAGCTAGTGAAAAGACTTCTACTGCTGTAAAACTGGCTTCCCAGAGTGGAAGTTTGGCAGTGCAGATAAGGAGCTCCAATTCAAAGGCTGTATCATTCAGGGTAGTCAATATCAACTTTTTGACTGTGCATATATATGCAACATTGTAGCTGGCTTTGGCCCTTCCTTTGTCCCCTGCAAAAGTTCTGTAACTCTGAAATATGGCTGGTATTTACGGTGACATTTGAAGTGGATTTCAGTGCTCGATGAAACAATATAATGTTTTCCAAATTCACAAATAAAAGCTCTGTACAGAGCAGCCAGCTACCATGGCGATGTATTTGGATATGCTGATAAGGCACTGCCTTACTCTGGTGAAAGTAGTCATCACAAAATTGTACTTCCACTGACACAACTGAGCCAACACAGTACATTCAGCCATCGTTCTTTGCATCTTATGTACATTAGCCACACACATTAGCAGGCTCTGACAAAGTCTGCATCCATGTTGCATTGACAAGAAGAAGCAGTGTGCTGTAATTGATGCAGCTTGCTACTAAGCCTTTTAAAAGCAGGTTGCTACATAACAATCACTCTGCCCAGAACTCGCCAACGATCTAGTCTAAAATGTAGCATTTTAAGTTAGGAATGGTAATGTAACGTACAAAGATTAAATAAATAAATAAACAGAAAAGAATCAGAAAGAATAACATAGTAATAAATCCATGGTAATGCAGTTGTGCTTGAGAGATATATTGATTGGTTGGGTGTTTCACATTTGTTATGCACTAATGCACACAGAAAATTGACAACTTTGAAGTAATTACATAGAAACTGTTAGTGCTTTCATTTGTGTTTTGTGTTATTTTATTATGTTGGCATTTTTAAAAATTATAACCTGTCATCTTAGATGTATATAAAAGATATATAGTTTATCCTTCAACTAGCCATTGACACAAGAGCAAAAAAGGACTATTTCCAAGAATTTGAACAAAGACATTAGTATAAATTTGTGGTTCTGTAAGCAGATTTGTTGCTGATTTTTTAAAGTTAAGTGAACATTAATTGTCTAGAGTGAAGTTGTCAAAGGTGAAGAAAATACAGGCGCTACCTTCTCCACTGCTCACATCAAGATGTATGTACACAATGCTCAAATTGAGATGTAGGTACTCTTTGACCTGGCCACTAGGGCTACAGAGATAGCTGAGGTACTCAATGACTTCTTTGCCTCAGTCTTCACCAGCAAGGACTGTAGCTGCACCAGTCAGATTGCAGAAAGCAAAGGTAAGAACTGTGATAAGGAAGATCTGCCCACTGCAAATGAAGACCAGATTCAAATCCATCTAAAGATTTTGAAGGGGAACGAGTCCATGGAATACAGTGAGATACATCATCTGGTGAATGAAGTTGCCAAGCCACTGTTCATGATATTTGAAAAGTGATGACAGTTTGTTGAAGTTTCTACTGGAATATGACCCCCATTTTCAAGAAGGGTAAAAAAGATCTAGAAATTATTGGAGGTCTGGAGCACCTCCCCTACAAAGACAGGCTGAGAACAGCTGAGGCTCTTCAGCCTGAAGAAGAGATGGCTCTAGGGGGACGTTATATTGTCTTTCCAGTAACTGAAGGGGGCCTACAGGAAATCTGGGGAGGGACTTTTCAGAAGGGCATGCAGTGACAGGATGAGGGGAAATGGTTTTAAACTGGAAAAGGGAAGTTTTAGACTAAATATTAGGGAGAAATTATTTACTGTGAGAGAGGTGAGACACTGGAACAGGTTGCCTAGCAAGGTTGCGGATGCCCCCTCCCTGGAATCATTCAAGGCCAGGCTGGATGGGGCTCTGAGCAACCTGATCTAGAGGGAGGTGTTCCAGCCGATAGCAGGGGGATTGAAACTGGTTGATCTTAAAGCTCCTTCCAACCCAAACTACTCTATGATTCTGTGATACTCAGAACTAAACTAAAATTAAATCAATTATTTTACATACTCCATTAGGTAGCCAATTGGTACTTGCAACCTGCATTTGTGGAATTAACTATACTGTCTGAGATTGAAACAAATGACCTAGAAGAGAAAGACTTATTAGGTCCATCACGTATTTGAGTTAAAACCACTTGATTTATTTAGTAACCAGTCACAGTCTAGAGCACACATTTTATTCAAGGAGTATTATGATCTAGTAAGATAATGCTGAAAAACTTGCCTCTTGGAAGAATGCTAATGCACTGCTTAAAATTTATGAGTATTCTTAGAGCTAAAACAATTTACTCAGATAATATTTAAGTATTGGGTCAATGCAATTTTAGAGAAGGATTTGAGCTCTGAAAGCTCTGAAAAAACCTGTTTTATTTATTTATTTATTTATTTATTTATTTATTTGCTCACTCTGTGAGAGTAAAATGGGAAAGCAAGAAAGAAAAGGGAAAGGATCAAGACAAGGACAAAAACATTGATTCTAGTGGTCTAAAACATAAAACATTCTATTTCCTATGTCTTGAAATGTGAAGTTGAATTCTCTAATTTCATTTTTGCTTTTATAGTTATATCAGAATACATTTTTTGTAATATTTTGAATTTTTATGAAAATAAAAGAAAAAATCCTCATTTTGATCAGTGAACATTTTTTCCCAACAAAGAAAATTTTTGGACTGCTTAGTTAATGATTTTGAAGACGTTTATGTCACTCATGTTGCTATGCTGTTCTAAGCTTCAGGGACGTAAAAAATACTTCATATACTCAGTATCTTAAACTATAAGGCTGAAGTAATGATACAGAATCAGTGTTGCAGAAAACCTATGTGTTACATTTTGCTCTTAATTCAAAAAATAAAAGGACAGTTTTCTCTTCAGGTGTCTTGATATTACACTATTAAGTTGAGACAGACTCATATTTAAGCAGGCACATGAGAAAATAACTTAATTCATAATAAAATTCACAATTATTATTGAATGTTGTTTAGGGTTTTAATTCAGCAATAAATTATAAAATAAAGCCAGATTTTCAATTTGCTTACAGATAGAGGTGTTTACATTATTATGGAATCTCACTCTAGATCTCTGCAAAATGAGATTTAAATGTTGCATGACACAGCCACCACCTGTCTTCCGTGGCAGCCAACACACATTTTTACATTTAGGTGGAGAGATGTCTAGATTTATTGATTAGCAAGTATTTGAGGAGTTTTTGGCTTTTTTCTGTTCCAGGTAGGCCTAGCAGAACCGATAGTGTGTCATTATGTTTTTGCCCCTCTGTCAAACAACGCAAGAGAAAATGAACTTTGAAAAGACAGATGAATTCTGTACATGTGAGAAAACAGAGTTCAGTTTCAGCTTTGGACAAGGGTTCAGACAGGTTTATACTTCAGTCATTTCCAGTCAATTCTGCAACTGTTCCAGCTTAAAGCAACTAAAGTTAAGAGAATATAAAACATGAAACTGTTGAGTATAACTTCTCTTCTCACTGCTAACTTTGCTACTTTCATGAAGGGAACCACAGTAAATTATGGATCAAGAAGTAACAATTTAGATAGGGAAGGTAAATTAGAAGGGAGGTAATTATTTTGGAAAGGTTAAGAAAAGGCTCTGGTCTGTGCTTTGTCACTTGTGAAGTACTTTTAATAATTTATTTCCCCCTTGGCCACCAGTTCTCATAAGTCATTCCCTGTGACCATGGGGTATATTTTTGTAGCAGTAAATTCTCTGCAAGGGTCATTTTTTATTCTCTTGAGTGAAGTTGATAGTCAATTTTGAGAATGGTTTAATTCCCCATTAACTGTTGCTAATTTACAAGAGAAACTCCCATGGAAAGCAAACAAACATACAAGCACACAATTTGATGCAACATCAGCTTGGAATACCAAACAAAGCCATTAGAACAGCATGCTATTCAGAGTAGCAAATACAGGTGACGTGGGAGAAGGGGCAACCAAGCAAAAGCCAGTGATACATCAGTCTCTGAGAGAACTAACATTTCCTTCATTAATAAATCTTATTGCAATGTTCAGGAGTGTAGTGAGAAAATATAGTGAGAAAATCCATGCAAAGCCAAAATGTTCACATTTAGGATTTTTGATATGTTGTATATAAGTAGACATAGTTAATCTTTTTTCTAACCTCATCCATAGAGGCAGAATTTGAGAGTCAATTTACTTTGACATTAATTAATTACATTTATCTAAGTTAATCCATTAGTCCTATATCCATTCCTTTCCATACTTAAAAATTGTTTCTGTCCTGTAATAAATGTCAAATCCTCCTGCTGTAAATCCTCTAATCATTGAAAACTTGTAAACTTATGAATAACAAGTTTGTATTAGGTCCACTTTCACTTCTGAGATATAGTTACAATATGACACTCTCTTTCTTGTGGCAATGTAAATTCCTCTCAATAGTCATAAAAAAGTCTTCTTTGCCCCCTGTTATATATATATATATATATAAAACATGCAAGAGCAGAGAGAAATTTAAAAGCCTGTCTTTAGGTATTGACCTATGTTAACGCTTTGTAACTAATGCTCATTTGTTCCATGCAAAATGCTGTAATACCTTTAAATTTAATGTAAAGCCTAAATGACTGAATAACAACTCATGATATCGTAACCCATTGTAAAATAATGATGAGTTTATTTCAATGAGCTTATACTCAGTAAAATAATGTGGTTTTAAAATCTGCGTAACTATTTATAGACAGACAATTTTAAGTGTCTTTGATAAAGTTAATCAAGCTATATAGATAAGTCTATGCAAGAAAGGAGAATCAACACTGTACATTGCTTAGGTGAAATCCAGACTTGACAGAAATTGGCACTGGAGGATTTAATTACCTGCTATAGTCAAAGGTGTTAAAAAATCATCACCCTGCCAAAAGGACCTAGTGAAGCCAAGAAAGAAGGAGGAGAACAAAAGCCTTGGGCATTTTTTTTTTTTTTTTCCAGTTTATTGGCAGAAATAAGCTTATAAAATTTCAATATTTCAAGTCAACATCTAATATATCTGTCAGCCCCAAATAATGCTTTTTTCCTGGTTGAATGACCTTTCTACCAGCTTTACCTTTGAAAGAACCATTATTCTGAAACGAAAATTCAGTATGCTTTGTTCTCCGTTTTTAATAGAAATGCAGATTTTGTCTGTCTTTAAATATTTCTTTCTTTCTACTAAAATCTACTTGATAAATTTGTGGTTTTTGCTTGCCCATTTCTGTGGGGTAAGCAATTGCTACATCGCAGAATCACCAAACGAATTGTACCCAGCAGAACTAAACTACAGATTTTCACCTCAGGAAGGAAGAAGGCAATTCTTCCTGTGTTTACTCATAACCACTCCAGCAGCAGAACAAAACTAGTAAAACTTAATCCCTGATTATCCTCTGTATGCAGATAAATCTTCTGAAGGAGTGAGGCTGAGGCAATGCCAGAGAAACTTCTCTCTGTGTCAGATCAGCCCCCAAGGGTCATCAGCTGACAGAAATGAGCTGAAGGACACTTTGAACTGTCCTAAACAATACGTATCCATAGGAAGAAGAAAAGGTGAGGGGGGAGAAAAAACAATCCTAAAAGCATTCAAAATTCATCTCTGTTCTCAGTCTTTCAATCTTTAGTGCTGCACTGAGAACAAATGGGCCAAAGTACAGAGTCAAAACTTCAGTCTTCTGCCAGACAAATCCCTCTCCTAGAGCACTGTTTTCTCAAGGGATCACATGCACTGCACAGTACTGCAGTGTTGATACGACATTTGTTTCCACAGCAACAAAAAGAGAGAAGTACAGGTAACATAAACTACAGAAGTAAGATTCTTTTTGTAAATGAAATGTTTTTTTACAAGTTTTCCAAAGGCTGTCAGCAAACTCTAATCATCTTAATGTTCTTGAGTTCCTGAGTGGAAGAGTGACAAACAATTCCAAACCTGAAGATCAAAATAGGAAAGAGAATAAAAGATAACTTGAGTACAGTCTACATAGACATGTACCAAATTGTCAGATACAATGTAGAATTCAGAGTCTTCAATCAACTTTGATTGCTTATTTCCCAGCTATTATATTATTAAAGGTTACCGTATTACCTGAGAAATTATTTTCATGTTGAAATTATATATTAAATCCATCGTGCTTCACCACAGGATATGGAGAAATGAGACTCCTCGCAGTAATAGTAAGCAGGATGGCATTTATTTTCAAATATATTCACAAAGCCTAGTAGTTCAGTCATGAAGATACTTCAGGAAAAATTTAATTGTCTGTTTATCAAAGTAACATCCTAAGCACTCCCAAACATTAGAAGAATCAATTATTTGAGTTATTTAAAGCCAAAAGTTGTACATGGAGATCATCTTTTTTGCCTTTGATGTAATACAATTAATATTATATCAGCCAGTCACTCATGTAAGATCCATAGCTTGCATTTAAATATGAATTCCTCTGCTAGAAACATAGCTGCTATTTGAAAATAATACACTGCCCCAAACACAGCTGGAGCCTGTTACAGTCAGGGATGGACCCACCTCTGCTAATGTCACCACCCGATGTGAGCAAATCTGTGCACTCTTACACTTCAGATGTTTGGAGACAATAAAATAAAAAGTTAAAATGGCATGTATATTTTTTAATGCAAACTTTCAAGAAGTTAACATTATAAACTTGTTGTGTCATTAAACACAGTAAAGGCATAGTTCCTGCCAGCTAGAAAGAGTCTTTTGCCATAAAATAAACAATAGAAAAGGAGAGAAATGTGGACAAAAGTCATTGAAATAACAGTTGTTAAATGATTTTTGCTATATCAGATGCAGAGTTCTCTAGAATTTTGTTAAAAATTCCAAGAAACATAAAAACCAAACACTGAAATACTTGTCATTCTAGCCATTAGCATCGGTTATTTCTGAAATACATAGAGTTCTGATGAGGGATTTGCAAGCAGAGAGGGTAGTGATTTACTATCATGACATTCTATTCTTCTGTTAAATACACTTCACAAAGTGTACCTCAAAAACTCACTGTGAATAAGTTAGAAGAGTAATCCCAATGTTACAAAGGGTAAATGAGGCACAGTGGGTTGAAATCAGCTATATAGAGACTGATCTTACACTAAAATGCTGTTGTTCAGCTTCCAAACAAAACTCACCCATATCCTACTCCTTTCTTTTAATAGTGTGATTGTTCCTGCTTTCTAAATAGCACTTAATGTACTAAAGAACAAGCAAATTTTCCCTCTTTGGTTGGTACATGGGCTGCTGCAACCGTCTGAAAGCAAATAGAACTGATTCCAAGGAACAGAGTGCATAGCCATATCTTTGAGAATCATCTCATCAGATGCTGGAATGATCTCTCAAGGAGGTGGTGGAGTCACCGTTCCTGGAGTTGTTCAAGAAACATTTAGATGTTGTAGTGAGGAACATGGTTTAGTGGGAAATACTGATGACTGGTGGACGGTTGGGCTGGATGATCTTGGAGGTCTTTTCCAAACTTGGTGATTCTATGATTCTGTGATTCTGATTCTACGATCAGCTTGATCGTGTGAATTCTCTGTGTCTGTAAATCTGAAGTACTCTCAGGACTCACTGGACTGGATCTCACATTCTGCACTACTAAAATATATTTCTACCAAGTGTGACTTCTAGTTTGCTAAAGAGTTTAATGGGCATTTTTACCTGTGAAGACTGAAATAGCTGTAATTAAAATTAATATTAGACTTTGTAATAAAAATGCACCACAAAGGAATTATTTCACTTTCATATGACTTTTTTTTATAGTCAGAATAATGAACTGATAAGAGAGCACAGGTATAGCAATGCTTGATGAACATGGACTGGAAGGTATTTCTCCCATGTACTCTATGCATTTGCCTCATAACACTTAATTACTTCACAAAGACTGAATATGTGCAGAAGAACACATGAGTAAGGCTTTTAATATTGTGTTCTTCACCACATGCTCTTATGTTCTCGTGTTCTTCTGTTTTCATTTAACGCATTTCCAGATTCACTGTGAAAATGTGAGAGGTGCAGAAAGTCACAGAAAATTCTGAAAGTACGAAAGATGATAAAAAAAAAGGAAAGAACCAAATGACTGGAAGAGCTCGCTGAAGGGACTGTCTCTGTTTCATAAGTCTGATTTGAATTATTATCTCCCTTATCATGCCAGAATAGAAATTAGGAATATAGCTAATGCAAAAAGTAGTTGGAGTTCAATGCTTCGTATTTTCCATAGGATTTCTGTGCTCAGTAAGGTTACAAAGGGCATTTTCAGAAATGAAATACTGTGTATTCCTCTTTGGGCTGTTAAAAGGACATGATCATTGTGATAATAATGAGAACTGACCCTGTAAGACTTGAAGAAAAGCATTTCTTTTATACATTAAAAGCAGAACAGCTCTAAGAGTGATAACTGACAGAAATGAATGACACAACCTATAGGGAAAAAAAAAAAAAAAAAGAGGAGGACCTGATAATAACTCTGAAGCTACTCCCATCATTCCTAAGGCAAGAGGTTTTTTTGTTTGTTTGATTATTTGTTCTTAATAAAAGAACTTTTATTTGTCTCTTGAACAGTAAATCTAAGGGTCATTAGTTTTCCTTTGAATTATAAGGACTATTCATTTATCTTCTATTTTAAAAATGAAGATCAAGAGAAATAATGTAGACTGAATTTTATTCGTAATGTGACTCCGAGAAGAAAAATACTCAGCTCATCCATTTGTATGGCAGACTAACAACAGAAAACTTACCCTTAGGAAATTTTGTTCCAAGATGCTGAGATTCACAGTTTGACCAATAGAGCTGATCAATGTTTTGCTTTTAATCAAATGACTGCATCAGTTGGCCTTTCATATAATCAGCTGACCTTACTTGCCTTCCAGCCCTGTCCAAGCTGATAATTTGACCATTTGCTTGAATTCCCAGCAAATTTCACAGACCAAATAGTAGAAAAATAGAAGTGGAAGAAAAGCCACAGAAAATGGAAAAACTTCATGAGGTGACTTAATACTATCTGCTTGGAGTAGGACAGTAGTGAACATGATGCCCTGTCCACACAAACAAGCTGCAGAGCAAAGTGGTGAAGTTCTTTGATTCTGGAGCTATGTGCTACCAAGGCACACATACTAATTGAAGCTGCAGTTCTTGCTGGTATTCTCAGACAGAACAGGGCATGTGTATCATTCACTCAGCCTTCAGCTTCACCTCTGATTAATGTGTCAAGGTTTTTTTAATATAAACTCCATTCACTCTGTAACTCAGACAGTCACTGGATTTATATATGCAACATAAACTCAACTTTTTCTAAGGAAGAATTATTTTTCCAGGGATGGGTTGACTTTCCCTTCCACTACACAGAGGAAACTTACTTGAAGCATTTATCATCTGAAAATATATATTTTTATGTTAGAGTAAGCTGACTATGCAATCTTTAAGTTAGTCAGCAAAGAATTTAACTAATCCTTGAAGCTTCAGACTCAGTAGAGTCTGTACTTTAGTCCTTTGAGTAGTAAAATACGATGAGAGCCTTTCTGAAATGGGAATTTTCCAGAGCATTTGCTGGCCCTTGTATAACCTGTACAGTACTGCGACATTATTGAGAAGCTATTTCCTCAGCTACCTTAATTCTCAGCACTCAACATAAACAGCTCCTCAGAAATGTTAGAAGAATCTAAATGATGAGGTAGGTTTTCAATACTGTGGAACTTACTTCATAGAAGTTTATAATTATGTATTTTTAAAAGAAAGAGGAGGAAGAGAAAGGAATAATTAGAATATGACGAATTATTCATCAGTAACTCCGCACATTAGTGAGACATTTCACTAGGAAGTCAATTATACCAGAACGATTAGTGTATCCATACTTACACTGGCACATCTGTAAGATAAAAATCAGGTTTTTCACAAAAATCTGATGCTTTTACTAGAGTTCACCAAATTAACTTAATGTCTCAAATACATTTCAAGGCCTCGTCTAAAAGATTTGCACTGCTTAAGTTAATTGGAGATAAGTTTATTCTTCAAAACTTTTTTAGTTTTCCACTTCTAGATTTTAATTTTTTTTTTTTTTATATTTGATAAATGATGCAACACTGAAGAGTAGACACTTTATACCCTTAACCAAAGCAGAAAGTAGGTTGTTGCTCTGCATCCCATAAGACTCAAGAACAACGCCATTAAAAAATGTGATGTTTGGTTCAGTGACAGTTTTTTAGATGACTAGAATTGGACTCCATATGAAGTCTTCCAAAATACGATGCAATTGTTGAGCTAGAGATGAAGAACTGTGTTCTCTGGGTCAAAGTAATAGTTCTGATTTCTTTTCAGTATCATTCATCTTTATTATTTTTTTCCAAGAACCTTTCTCAAGCCCTTATGGAGCTTCAAGGACACATGATCAGTGCAATTTTTTTTTCTTCTGTTATGTCCTTATTGAAGTGAACTCCAGTGGTGAAGGAAGCCTTGGGTGTCTATTCCCTCAGCAGATCTAGGAACAGTGGAGTCCTTTACATGGAAATCAACAGATGAGAAGTTACTTGGAACACTTTTATAAATCTCTTCAGACCTTTATAATTCACCTGGGTCCATAACGCATGGATTGCAGGGAAAGTGAAAAAGCACTATTGTCTCTTTAACTGCAGTTAATGGCTGCAGTTAATAGCTTGTGATATTACGTTGGTGGCAGGGAAAGGAACTGCAATTAGTTTTAAAAAGGGAAAAAAAGGACTGAGGTAACAGAAGTTGCCAGCACCAACTGATTAATTCTAGATAATAAATGAAGGTGTCATTATGGAACCCGTGGTTTGAAACATAATAAAACTTTAGAGAGTCTCAAAAGCCCTTCTTCATTTATTTTGGTGTTTTTTGTTTTGTTTTGTTTTTTACTTAGAGCAAAGTATCTTGTAGTGAGAAAGAAAACTTACAGTTGATAAAGTATATAAAGCAGGGTTTTTGTGTTGCATTTATATTGTACACCATAAAATCAGGACAGAAAGCAGCCAGAGATCTAAGTGCTTCACATAATGATGAAGACAGACACATAGTGCTACAAATTTGAGTTCAATACATTTTATATTAAGAAGCAAAGCCCTTCCCTTTCCTGTACTTTTATAAAATATCTATTACTTGGAATGTGAATTTCAACTTTATGTCCACTTCCATGTTTCACATAAGATATTCTTATACTCATAAAAGTCATTTCAATGCCATTTTGTATTGTTTCCCATGCATGAATAACACTATTTTAACTCTTATTTAAGCTTTGCTATCTAACTATTTCTTCTTCACAATCCATTTTCCAGAGCATGATTAATGAATCAAGATATTCTTTTTACAGTTTCGTTCTCTTCATTATTATCTTCCAGTATTACAGCATTGCCATAAAAATACTCATCTTTGGACCACTCTCAAAATATCTTCATTAGTCACGGTTTTCTGCACACTGAGAGCTCTAAAATCATTATCTCTTTCCCCTACAGATGACAGTGGCTATCTACATAAACCTGAAGTCTAGAGTCTTCAGTTTCGACACCTTTTCGGCATTATACTATCCACAAGACAGAGTGTTCAGTGTGGGGATGAGTGGGGTGAGGTTCTTGGTGATTTTGGGTAGCCACTTGCTGTGGCATCAGAAAGCAATCAGCTGCATTTGGAATTTGACATTGGAGCAAGGAAGAGACGACGCTACACCAATGCTTAATTGTGTGAGTTGTAGATGTCCCTTCAGAAGGTAAAAGATGAGAACAGCTGAGGAAGTTTCACAAAAGAGCACAGGAGGATTTGCTTTTCCCCATGGGCAGCCTTAGATATGCGCACACTCCTTGACACTGAGGCAACACTAATTTCAATAGCAAGACACCTAATCTTCCCATAAGGACTTGGATTGCATTCTGAAAAATTTCTAAGAATTTTTGTTTAGTGACCTTGGGATGGGATAAAAACTGGCTGGAAAACATGAGGAAACTGCAGAGAGATAAAGCCAAAAAGGCAAATATCTTTGCGTCTTTATTTTAAATCTGAGTGACAGTTTTGCCTGCTTGATGTGAATATCAGTCTAGGTGATAGAGCTAAGGGATGGAGTAGAATTAAATATGTGAGCTTTAGGAATGTAATAGCAAAAACTTAATCCCCAAACTAACCTGACTTTTTTTAAAGTGAGCTATAGAGTATTTTGAGTTTACAATGATCAGAGATAACCCTCCAAAATCAATAATAAAGTAGCATGCCATATATATGGCAAAAGTTAGAGTCTTAAGGTATACATTGGAAACAGTGACCTTGATTCTCCTTCCTTAGAGGTGCAGAGAGATGGGGGGAAAAAAGTGAAGTCAGTAAAGTTACTCTTATGGAAGATAAGGAGAGAAAGAAGAGAATCAGGTGTGAATCAGAATGAGGTGCTTCCTATTTCTTTTTCAGCTACTACACTCTTTTTTATTTTTCTCTTCTTCCCTTCCCTAATTAGTACTCCTAATATGCATGCAGAGCCAGCTCCTTGATAAAATCCCTCCATCAGAACCACAGAGTATATTGGTATCCTCAGCCAGGGAAATGGACTGAAGGATTCAGCAAGACAACAGTACATTAAAATGCTTGTGAAAGAGAGATGAAAAAAAAAAAGCTGATTAAACAAAATAATGACCGCATGCTTCCTGGTAGGTAACAGTTACCCTAGGGCTGGAACATCACTATCAAGAATATAAATGAAAGGAGAATGCTGTATCTTCCAGAATGTTAATTCTGATTGTAATGAAAACATTACAAGAAGTTCCAATTTTTTTTTATGTGTATATATATATATATATATATACTTTTCTTTTTTTGTCAAACAATTCTGTGTTTTCCTGCACAAGGGAAAAATCAAGTCATCCTTTTCTGTGACTGTGAAAATAACCAATTTACTGCAACTGAGCATGCTAAAACCCTTCATGTGAATGCAGATAATTCAACATATTTATACTTAAATGAAAAAAGAGCAGGGAAGAGAAGAGAAGAGAAGAGAAGAGAAGAGAAGAGAAGAGAAGAGA
>NW_024885344.1:8213925-8263169 GCF_019232065.1 Centrocercus urophasianus
AAGAGAAGAGAAGAGAAGAGAAGAGAAGAGAAGAGAAGAGAAGAGAAAGTGGCAAAAAAATAAATGAGAGAAAGAAAGCAAGTTCAGGGAAATATCTGGGAAAATGTACTTACTTGTCAATTATGAAATACTTTTTATCTTCAAAATGATTTATAAAATGTACCTAGAGACTATCTGCAAAAGAGATGTTTATTTGTTATCTCTCCAGTGGCAGCAAAATAAAAGCACATGACTGAGATGTCTCCTGTCCAGGATCCCACTGAACTGTTGTACAAGCTAATAGGAGAAATCATTTTATTCCTAGCATTACGTATGGCAAGAAGCCCAAGTTGTTTTTTGTTAGTTTGTTTATTTTTATTTTTGCTTATCTTTTTTACTCTTAGGGCAGTGAAATTAATCCACATCCATAGTGCTATTTAAATAAGAAACTGTAGTGGCTTTTAGCCAATCTATTTCTCAGCTTTACTAGCTTGGTGATATGGAAATGGAATAGGGAATGGGTTAAAAAATTTTGTCTTTCCTCTTTTTTTTTTTTTTTTTTTTGTTTGTTTGTTTGTTTGTTTTCCCTACTCTATCCCAGTAAAACTATTGCACATTGAGAAAGACTTGTCCTAGAAAAAAATATCATAAGGATCAGTCACAGGGCATACATCTGACTTAAAGAGAGTACCACTTCTGAGATATAATCATTGGTCAATGAAACTAAGCACAGTAACAGATTATAAATAAACTTAGCAATGTGTAATGTCTCACAGCCAGAACAGAACAGCTATGTACATGAGAGGCGTTGCTACTAGTCATTGGACAGTCATCAAAGGCATGAAGTTCAGCAATGGAAAATGCTGAGTGCTAGGCCTGCAGAAGAACAATGCTGGACACAGGTACAGCCTGGGTGATATGTGTCTGGAGAGTAGATCTGCAGAAAGGAATGCGGTAGCACTGGTGACAGCAGGACCAACACGACCAGCACTGTGCCCTGGCAACCAACAGGGCAAACTGCATCTGGATGCATTAAACACAGTATAATCAACTGGTCAAAAGGAGTGATTTTCCCAATTTATTTATTGTTGATGCATCCTCACCTTGAATACTGCGCATAGTTCTGGACTCCACAATATTAAAAGTGTGTTAATGTCCTCAAAAACAATCAGACAAAGGCAACAAAGCTGGTAAAAGTGTTGGACTGGATGAACTTCGAAGGTCCATTTCAATTGAACAATTATTATATTCTAATTCTACACTGTCCTATTCCACTATATTCTACACTATCCTACTCCTATTCCACTATATTCTACACTATTCTATTCTATTCTATTCTATTCTATTCTACCCTACTCTATTCTACTCTACTCTACTCTATTCTGTTTAATAAGAAAACTAGAATGTGAACAATTATTAGACACAACATTTTAATTGCAGTTACAATGATATATGTGTGATATTTCTTAGTGAAATTTAAAACAAAGAAACAGTGAAAAGCTTCCCATTGTTCATAAAAACTTCATGGAACAGACACTCGTGGAATACAAATAGCGCATGAGGGGAATTACAGCAAAAAATGGTAATTTTGGAAGAGAGGGATTGACATTTTCATCTGATCCTTTCCATAGTGAGGAATAAAAGCCAGAAGTTCCAATGGGGATATTATCCCACCTGTAAAGTATGAGGGCTACTCCAGAAGTGATGCCTCCTATTTTATTCTTTTGGCCCACAATGTCAGAGGTGGATGTTGGGGGTATGACGGTAGACACTGAAGCTTCCTGACAATATTCTGTTACATTTTGTTGCCGTGTGATGGATGGCAGCAGAGGGACACTCTGACAGAGTGGTGTCTGACATGGAAGTGCATATGAAGGAAAGGCGTGTCACTGAATTTCTTTGTGCAGAAAAAATGACACCCACTGTCATTCACTGACATTTGCTGAACATTCTACCCATTGATATTCATTGATACTTGCTAAACATTTATGGAGCCAAAACAGTGAATGTGAGCACAGTTAGGCGGTGGGTGGTGTGTTTCAGTGGTGAAGACATGGATGTGAAAGACAAGCCATGTTCTAGATGATTATGTGCATGTTACACCACGAAATGAGGAGTGTCTCAAGCAACACATCCACATGAATTGGCTAATGGTTGTGACTACATTGAAAAAATAAACATTTTTTGGCTGAGAATTCGCTCTCTCAAGTAGCATTATTGTGCTCTTTGTATCTGTTGTAGTCTCCATGGAAATAAACAAAAGGCCTTACTTTTGGAGTGAAAGTGTGTGTTTTTTGTAAGGGGCAGAGATTTGCTGAAGCACGAATCAGTCATGTCATATATCTCACCCAGTCAATGACTGATCTATTAGTTGCCAAGAACTGTAGTCAATAATCGAGAAAATAAGACTGATACAAAATCAGACCCCAGCCAGTAGGTTCCCTCCCTATGATTTACCAGAGAGCAGATGTGGACTTGTACTTGTTCTGCCAAAAACAAACACACTCTGTCTCTCCGTCTATTTTTTTGACCCAGAAAAGGGTCTCTAAATGCATTTCTGCTGAAAGCTGCTTTGTGCTTACCTTAGACTGCTCAAGATAACACTTCTCACATTAATGGCAAGCAACTTTCCTGTCTGCTCCATTAAGAAAACCGGCATGTCATTAAATGGCTGCATGTCAATAAAGGCTAGGAGGCCAGCAGTTCTGCTTTTGTCATTAGCTTTAAGCAGATGATATTTCCAAACAGGGAATACTAAGATGAAAACTGAAAATAAGCCCATTTTAAAATACTTTGCCTCCCCAATGCTGGTTTACATATAAGTATAAATAGAAATAGAATTAGAAATAGAAATAGAAATAGATATAATGTTATATAATATATGCATACGATGTATGTATCATGTATATATCATATATATTATTTCACAAATAACTCTCATTTATTAATTAACCCACAATGCATCAAGAAATATTAAAATGGCAGTCACCAAAATTTTTCAGTGAATTCTAAACAACAGCAGAAGAGAAAGATCTCTTTACTCCTACAGTTCAGCCTGAAATCATCTTGTGTCCTTAGCAATTGTTTTTCGTGGGGTAAAGCAGCTCTTTTTCATGCAGAGCCAGGCCTTGTTTCTCTGACTTTAGTGTTTCCTGAGAAGACATCTCCTAATGATGGGTTTCGCACAGAAAAACATGTGTCCATGCTCACTAGTTGATTTACTTCCATCAAGGCATAAGCTTGTGCTGCAGCTGATCCTGTATGTGGGTTGTAAGTGTCACTCTCCTCTGCTCAGTCTCATAAGTACTATGATATTCCTAAATACGTAATGATCCCTGAGGCCCCATGACAAATGTCACAATTTTCTAATATTCCAAAAGCTATATGCTGTAGCATATAAAGTTGTGTGTTGGCACAATGACATTATCATTGCACAAGTCTTAGTCTCTGCAGGAATACAAGTTGAATAGTCATTTTATTATTATTATTATTATTATTATTTTCTATGGAACCATTGTCCTAAAAGTTTGGACTCTTCTCAGCTTTTTTATTTTCAATGTACAAAATTCAATATTTTATTCTATTTTGAAATCTCTGCTCTCTATTTTGAAAACTCTATTCTATGCAACTTTATTACATTTTGAATGTCTAGACTGCATTACAATATATATATATATATAATTTCAAGTTATTCAGTTGAATATTAAGATAAAATGCAATTCAGAACTGCTGTTCTGCATCCCAGAAAAACACTGGCTTAGGATTCATAAATCTATCTGGTTCCACATTTTCTACTCTCCTATAAAAAACTCACAGACGCCAAAGAATGTTCCTGTTTCATAGGATCAAAGCTTCTGTAATATATTAACAACATCTGGCAGGCAGTCAATTCCAAAAATTGTTAACTGCCTCCAACTCCACTGATGTTACTCCAGTTCTACAGTGGGAATTCTACCTCTTCACGTACTGGGGATTGGAGCAGTATCAGAAAGAAACATTGAATGATTTTGAAATTTTTGTTTGCAAAATACATAGGAAGTTTTCCAGTGTACACCACCTATCTTGCCTAAACTTCTGGGCTGTTTTTTGCACCAACTGGAACTTCTAACTGAATTCAGAGAGTGATTGCAAAGTTAGGTTTTTTGCTTTGGGACAAAATGAAGGATCTCTGGATTTTTTTTATGAGAACTTCACACATAAAGTGACTATAGAAGCTGGAATGTCACACATTGGTGGAGAAAGAATTATATTTCAGCTGTGAACTCAGCAGAAAAACTGCAAAGAATAGGATAAAATCTGTTGCAAATTCATTGTAACTCATAGAGGAAAGCATGCCAATTTAGTATGGAATACTGGATCCTTCTTCCTGCAGAAGCAATAATAAGAGCTGCAAGTCTCACACAAAAAAATCTCACAAGCATAGCTAAATATATACATACATATATGTATATATATTACTCAGAAGCAAAAGAACAAAACACTTTACAGACAAAATATGCTGTTTTGGTGAAAGAAATTTTCAAAACCGCAGCAGCAGGTGACAATATGTTACTGTGGAGATTAATTACTTCTCCTGCTACCAAAAAAGTCCATTAAAAACCTAATCTACAAAATGGACTCTCCTACACATACTACTTGTCCATTAATGTTCCGAGAGCATTTATCAATTAGATAACATGGGTGACAGCATGTACAATTCTTGTGAAGTAGCAACAGCAGGATTTCCATAGCATGTTCATATTAAAGAATAAACAACAGAACAATAACAGGTGCAGTGAAAAACAGTACCTTTGCAAAATCTGTACAGGAAAAGCACATAGCAATAGTGTGAAAAAAATGAACTACTACATCTAATTTTTTTTCGTTTCATTGGTTAGTCTCTTCCTCTTTGTCACTTTGCCATTCCATGATATTGATCTGTATTTTTTCCCTCTCTTTTTTTTATCTTCATTTTGGCCACCTTTTCTTCTCTTAATTTTACCACTGTGTTTAATAGCTCATTGTTAATTAGCATTTCTCAGCCTTGCTTGCATCACAGTCCTTTGCAATCATTCATGTTTGGAGAATTTGTTCCTTTCCCCTTCTGGAGTTGTAGTACAGATATTTTGCTCTCTTGACTACTCCAGTTTATCTGAATTTCACTCCATGGGTGGGTTTTTCATACTGTGAAACATTAAAGGAATACAATGGGATTTTTATCAGCAGAGAAAGCTAAAAGTGAGAAGGGATGTATTTTTGCTAAAGCATTTTCTTTCAAAGCACTCTTTCTCTTGATCCGTCCCCCTGTATTTTTGGCTTTATCCCACCTCCTGTGCAGCATTTATAAGGTCATCTGATCTGTTCCTTTTTTCCAGGCCTTTGGATTCTGCTGGCATTTAACTTGCTGCTGATAGCACTTCCCTGGCACCTCTCTAGCGCAATTATATATGACAAAAATGCATTAAGGATTTTCATTTTGGGCAGCTGAGTCTCCTCCACTATTCGTGATTTGGCATCTCTTTGATGCTTATCAGCAAGGCTACCAATTATGATGATGGTGGCTTTTGTGATGTGTATATAACATCTGTCCAGCAAAAACTGGAGAGACACAAGCAAATTTCTTGCAGCCTGTAGCAATGAAATTCTGAATGAGTTTTAGTCAGTACTTCTGTACCATTGACTGGATTTAAAGATCTGTATATCATCATTGGAAACTCTGTGTGTAGTCTTAAAGGAGGAGGATTTTTTAATTTTTTTTTTCTAATTTTCCTTTCCTCACATGTTTCACTTCCAATTCCACGCTCACTTGGTTCATAAAGCAATCTTATTCTTTTAATATCCTTCTTTTTTTTTTTTTTTTTTTTTTCTTTTCTATTCTTTGGCAGTCCTGTTCACACACTGATGGTTTAATTGAAAATGAGGCAAATGGAAATAAGAGGCAGAATTTCATGGCAACTAGAGATGTTCAGTGCTAGACTTCACAATCCATTACTGAAGATGGTTCAAAAATAATGTAGTTTATCCTACTGCAGTGTTTAGCATGGAGGAGATGGCCATCGATTCTTAGATAATCGTATTACAGAAAGAGCAGTAAGTACATGGAATAGGGTACAAGAGAACATATCAGAGCAAGGGAAGATTAGTCATAGTATAATAGAATAATGGTTGCTAAAGATGGAAAACACCTTCACAGCTCCTAAAGCCCTCTAACTTGCCAGACCTAGATTGTTTCCCAATAAAATACAGCTTCAAACACTTTGCTGATTTGCATTTTAGATTTCCTGGTAGTCACTCACCTCCTGATTTTCAGAGATTGTGCTATGTTGCTAGGATGACTTACCCTGATGCTTTTGGTGAACAGAACGTGAGGCCAAGTGGCTGCTGGTTTTTTTGGGGTTTTTTTTGTTTGTTTGTTTGTTTGTTTTTAACAGAAAGCTTTCATTGCATCCCACAGTCAAAACTATGAGCTCCTGAAGTAGGAAGGCTGAAAGATGAAACAGTGCATGTGAGAAGGAACCAAGTAAGTAACCTGTGATGTCAATGATTTGATTTGCCTGGCAAAGATATTGGAGGTGAACTATAAAACGATCGTGGAATCAGCAGAAATAGCTGAAAGCATCACTGGAGGTCTTGCACAAGGCGCTACAATCATTAACAGTGGCACAGCAATGGAATGAAATGTGGATACATTTCTTAGAGATCCAATTAACTTCAGGCATACTTAAGAAGGTACACATGCTTTTGAGAATTCAAGCAGTGCTGAGACAATAGAAATTTAGAAAAGAGTCTGAAACATTTGCCCTTCAGCAAACAGGAAGAACTGGCTAGAAATGGAGAAACAGTCTAGAAAGTAAAACAAGGAGCATGGATAACACAGCATGTAAGTCCTTGCCTGTAAAACAGCTACAAAAGAAAATTTTGTATAGAAAGTTTTTAGAATATTTTAAAGTTTGTCTTCTTTGAAATCAAGTGAAGAAAAAGAAATGATAGCATTTGATTATTTTAAACTATATAATATTTACTTTTCCAAGGGCTTCAGTAAAACTTTTCTTATTGTGAAAAATATCACATACATTTAAAAAGAAATCAAACACAAGGACATACGCTGGACAAATCTTAAAAGGAAATGGCGGGAGGAGAAGGAGAGCTGGAAGAAACCATTAGAAAAGATATTACAAAAGATATCTTTCAGTGTCATATTCTTCACAACCCTCTTTCTTCAGTCACTCTTCTTTGATTTATTTTTCTGTATTCAGCTGGTTCTTCAGCAGTGTAAGAGTAGCATATGAAATAAACACATCTCAAAAATACTAATCCTTACTTTTCCCAATGACAGCTGAAGGACTGTTGTTTAATCTGATCCAAGTTTCCCAGAAAATTGGTTTTCAGATTATGAGACTACTACACTGTGGATGTTTGTTTCCCATCTCTGGTTGTTTGAGATACCCTTAGTGCCCATTTGATGCAGAATTGTGGAATTATAAGCAGAGATTTATTGGTTTGGGTATGGTAATTCACTTTATTTTTTGACATGTGATAGTGATTTTAGTTGTCCTTTATTTTGCTTAAATTATATAAAGTTGTCTGTATTCTTGGAAATATTCAAAATCCAGCTGGACACGGTTGTCAACAGCCAAAGTATTTCCTGTAATATGTTGAAGTTTTTAATGAGATATCTGCAATGTTATATTGCTGTTTTACCTAACTAATAATTGTTTTCATTTTCATTCGTTTTCTCCTAGCTACTGCTCAATGAAGAGCACAAAATAATATTTTTCCATGGAATATTTGCACTCCAAGAATATTTACACTGTGATGTATGTAAGGTAAATGTTTCTTTATAAATTGAAATAGTTGTCACTCCGCGGAGTTGTTTACCCTTTCCCAAAAATATTTCTACAACACAATGAGAGTATTTGTCTTTCAATTTTACCAGCAAATATTTGCAGGTGACGTTTTTTATGCCCACCACCTGCTCTCAAGGATTCTCATTGCAAAATTATTTTCTCTCAGTTTCATTTAATCTTTTTTGTTAATTAATGTTTTCTAAACACTCTCTTTCCCATTTGTCACCACTTTTGTGGGAACAGAGCACCAAGAAACAGAGACAGAGTCCATGTATCCATGGCAGAATGACAACAGAGAATAACTTTGCTATTCTTTGGCCACTTATCTCTGCATTTGTAAAACTCAAACACACAAGTTAATGCTATTTTTTAGGCACAGCATGATATTGTGTCAAGTACTGTTTGCTGTCTGATATCTCCCAGGCCTCTTTCTGCACTGTGAATTTGTAGGTTATTGCTCCAGCTGAAAAGATTTTGCAAGTTGTTTTCCTCTTTATATTTTCTTTCATTTTTCATTTCAAAGCTTTCATTTTGCTATCCAATTCATGCTTAGTAATATTTTGCTCTATAAGCTGTTCTGTTTAATTAAAAATGCAATTTTAAAAATCTTACCTACATTTTAAAATAATATTCTGCTATTTCTTCCCTAGTATTCTTAGAGTTCTTGTATATTTTCATCTACTTCCTTAGAAATGAAGACAATACAAGAAAAAAATTACATATGTGCATAAAACCTGAAATTAATGCTTTGTTACATTTAAGTGACCTGAATGAAGACCTTATTACGCTGTCAAACTGTTGCACTAGTAGAGTCTGAAAGTGCTGTATCAAAAGAAGTGGCAAGTTATATGCTAAATGTTTCCTTTTGCTTTTCATTGGAAATCATTTCTGTAATTTTTTTACCCTGCTTCCTTAGCAGAAAGGGAAACTCTCTCATACCCTGTATGTTGTTGATCTGAGTCACATAAAAGTGTTTTCATTGAACAAGCAGTGTTTCTAAGCCCAGATCAATTTTAATTTGAACAGAAAAATCTTACATCAAACTCCACACTTTCTACTGGCATTAAGTTTGTTATGTGATTGATAGTTCAGTAAATATTGCCATTCAGACAGGTGCAGGACTAGTGATCACAGAAGACTGTGCATGTAAGACACAGTGACAGACGCTGCCCCTTTTCACAATTCAGAAGAAATGCACTAAGACTATGAACCAACTCAAAGTTCTGTATGTCCCCTATCAGTGCAGTCTGAGTTCTTTGGAGGTGTTGGTGGATTTATCCTCCTGCTCTCTACTGTGGAGTTGATCACAGGAGATTGCAAGCCAGAACAAGAAGAGAGTTTGAGGCTGCCTTTTGGCAGTGCTGACTGGAAAAAGGGAGAGCCATGTTTTTGGATACAGGCATCACAACAGCCAGCACTCCAGATTTATGGTCAGGGAATTTCCTAATGCAGTCAAAAGAAGACATTCATAAGAGATGATTGTGGTCAGGCACTTACAGCTCTCTGGCGATCTGAAAGCACTTTCTGCTCTGAGGCACAGAGTGGCTGAACGGAAATATGAAACTCAGATACGGAAATATAGAGGGGAGTTAAACATTTCCTAGGATGCATTCCCAAGCCACATGCTTATTTAGCAGTTTTTGTCCTAACGTCTTTTTCCTTTTCCTTCCCTTTCTCCACCCCCTTCCCCTCGCCTCCCTTACCCACCCTTACCCACCCCTTCCCTCCCCTCTCCACCCCTCACATTCCCAGTTTAAAATTGATATTTTCTCTGGTTCTTCAAGCTACAATAACTTCCTTCCCACCATCAAGCAATGAGGATTAGAGGATCAAAAGCATTGTGACTGTAGGATCAGGTGGCAAAAAAGTGGAAGCAGATAGCAGACAAAATAATGCATGGATTGACCTGTTGGCAGATCCCTGATATCTCATTTATGGGGCCAATCAGCTGTTAGCTGAAAATCGCTGTTACCTTCAGCCTTCATTTGTGGCATAGTTATATCTAGAGTCAGTTATTCTCACCTCGGCTGTACACAGTCTCTCAAAGAGATGATAAGACTCAAAAATGTTGGAAAAAAAATACCATTCCATCTATTTTTTGAAAAACAAAGAATGAGTGATAACTGATATCGCTAGTTACTGATGTGTTGAGAGTGATTCTACTTGCAAGCTACTTTACAATAGGGTATCCTGGCAATGACTATCCTTTATCTCGCTGATAAATAAACCAGGCAGAGCAAATAGAAACACCTCACAATAACTGAGACAATTCACTTTCAGAAGTTCTTTAGACTATATTTTACTTTTTTTTTTTTTTCTTTTTAATTTCTTAAGAACGCTTAGCAAAGCCAAATCACCTAACTGATTTATTTCCACTGGAAATCTAGTGTCTTTTCTAGATGGAACTGATTTTGTAAATATATATATAAATAAATAAATAGCACACTCTAAACAGGCTGCCCAATTTTAACAAAACATATTTGTATGGATTTCTTTCCAGAGTAGAAATTCCTCTTTTTTCAATTGTGTGCAATTTATGACAATGCAGAAAATATGAGCCAGGTTCTCTTCTCTTTTGTACAGCATAAGCTTCAGTGAAATCAAATTACACTGATGTAAAACCTTTGTAAATGAGATCAGAATCAAAATCTACCTCACCCAAGACAAAACTGTTCCGTGGCTAAATAATTTCATTTTGTGATTAATTTAATATTAGTGATGGGGCTCAAATGTGTTCTGTAAACTCCTTTATGAAAAGATTTTCATTCTCTCAGGACTGTGAAATATAAATGAAAAACATTCTACTATCAAAGATGCCACAAGTTCTTGTGACTTTTTAAAATGTAAACTTTCCGTTCTTGCTGACTGTCAAGTATTTTTAGGGGGTGTTTTCATTGAAGGTGTTGGTTTTGGTTTGTAGGTTGTTTCTGTTGGTGGTGGTGATCTTCGATGTTTTTTGTTTGTTTGATTGATTCATTTTTGTTTGTTGATTTTTGACTCCAGAAACCCAGGTATTCATTTTGTTCATCAATTACTGCAGAAGGTATTCACTTTTTCCAGTCTCCTTCTAGACTTTGTTTTACCAATAAAAATAGTTCATATGCGTAGCCTGATTTATTTCTTTTACAATTAACTATCAAAACCAGCATTTTAAAAAATTGTGTTTGTAAGAGGAAAATCTGGTTACGTTCAGAGGGACACAATGTACCCTGTGTTTGCAAAATATTAATTGTGACTGGAATAAATATTGATTATGCTCTTTGTCAAATGACTGAAAAAAAATATCTGCATTGTTTAAACACAAGTTACTTGCTCCTAAGAGATTACCATGCTTTCCCTGAGGAAAAGCAGGGCTAAAATGTTGAAGAGCAGTGCACTAGGTGTGGGAAAACACTCAGTAAATGATCTAGTTAACATTGTACAACGTTTAAATATTTTTAATTAGAATCTTAATTTTATTAGTTCCTAGTCTGTAAGTGTGAGGATTTTTCATAAACTCTGAGTTGAAGATCAGACACTGCTTTACAGGAATTAGTGTATCATATAAATTATTATCAGTGTCACATCTGGTATTGAACTGAGAGAACTTGCATTAACAGTGTAATCTTTGCTGCCATAGTTCATAATGCTGAGAGGAGTAAACATCTAGTCTTTGATTTCTGACCTGGTACAAACAGAAGCATAACATATCCCTAGTCTTTTCTAGAAAGGCATCATTCATCGAGGTTTTTTCCCTGAAAAGCAAAAAATATTCAACACTTTTAAGCAGAGAGAGATCACATTCTGCCAGTAAAATTAGAAGTATCATCTCTCTTCGCATAGTCTGGTTTTATATTAAAAAGCCTTAACCTAATCTTCATTTCTGATTATTTAATTCCTTATAACTGAATCATCCAGATAGGCAATATCTCTTCCTTCAGTCAATAGGCTCCAGGTCTTCTCAGGTCAATGTCACCACCAAGATTCAAACGACTTTTCCCTTCAAAGTATCCTCTAGTAAATTTCCTAAGAATTATGGCATTTACAATAAAAAGCAACAAAAAAAGTCGAACAAAGAAATAAATAATTATTTATCCTTTGTTACTTTCATTGTCCATCATTGAAAGACTTTGTTCTATTGTTTGATTTGATTTTGAGAAAATGACTTTCCTTGTTGAGTTCCCTTAAATGATCACCATTTTTCCTTTTATGAAACAATGTTCAACTCTTAGCATCTTCTCAAAATTACGGATTTTTGGGTTATTCAATATTTAGAGTTCTGTACATCTAAATTTTACTTGTTTGACTGTTTCCTATACATAGTTTGACATTGTTTGACTTTATTTTTAATCTGTGGAACACACGCTGATTATGAGCAAGATCTCCCACTTGGAATTTACAAGCGTATACTAAGCACCGGGAGTATTGTATACCATGAGAAAGTGAGAAGAGACCACCTCATGGTCAACAAGTTAAAAAATACATCTTTCTATGTGTGAAAAATCAAACCCTGTCTTAGAACCACAAGATCCTGTTCCCTTGCCAGAGATAAACAGTAGGACTGCTGCTTCCTAGATACAAACTACTAAGTGCTCGTTCAGTCAATCAGAACCAATTCTGTCAAGGAAAGTGTCCCTTTTTTTTGCTTCCTTTTATATTATATTCCTCTTATATACATATTGGGAGGAGTGCCTGGAAAGCTGCCTGACAGGAAGGTACCTTGGTGTACTGACGGACAGAAGGCTGAATATGAGCCAGCAGTGTGCACAGATGGCTGAGAAGGCCTATGGCATCCTGGCTTGTATCAGGAATGGTGTGGTGAGCTGGGCTAGGGAAGTAATTCTGTCCCTGAACTCAGCATTGGTGAAGTCTCACCTTGAGTACTGTGCTCAGTTTTGGGCACAATGATACAGAAAAGACTTGGAGGAGCTGGAGCAGGTCCAAAGAAGGGCAGCAAGGCTTGTGAAGGGCTTGGAGAATATGCCCTACAAGGAGAGACTGAAGGAACTGGGGCTGTTCAGTTTGTGGAAAAGGAGGCTGAAGGGAGACCTTATTGCTCTCTTCCAATATCTGAAAGGTGATCGCAGCAAGAGAAGAGAGTTGGTCACTTCTCACTGGTGACAGATGACATGACGAGGGGAAATTGACTCAAGTTGCACCAGGAGAGGTTTAGTTTGGATATCAGGAAAAACTTCTTTACAGACAGGGTTATTAAGCACTGGAATAGGCTCCCCAGGGAGGCTCCCCAGTCACCATCCCTGGATGTGTTTAAAAACCATTCGGATGTGGTGCTCAGGGACATGATTTAGCAGAGGGATGTTAGAGTTAGGGTGGTATGGTTGGGTTGTGGATGGACTTGATGATCCTTAAGGTCTTTTCCAAACTGAGTTATTCTATGATTCTATATTATAATGGTAGAAGAAGTAGAAACAATACACAGAGGGCAACCAAAAGGGAAAAAATGAAAAAATGAGACTGAAATGCATTTCATGTCATAGAAATTCCCTGTGGCAAGCAGCCTACAGTTTGCAAAATAAAAATATTTGTTAAGGATTTTGCTTCAAGAAATGTTATGTTTTGTAGACAGTACATAAGGTATATGTGGGTAGGAATTCCAATTAGACAAAACATTTACATAGTAACAATTTGCTCCTCTGTTTTCACCTATGTATCTCAAAACAACCTACATGGACAGCTCTCTGTTCAGGCTGAACAGCTGCAGTACGGTCCTTCCACCTGGCACTCCTTGGCAGTATCAAATATATTTGTATAATCGGGTGATATTACAAATGAGCCAATTCAAGACATAATAACTTACGAGAAAAACAGCATCTCTCAGAGGGGGGGGGTCAATAATTGCGATTCCACTGCATTCAGTAATTAAAACAGAGTCTGAAACAAATAATAATTTGAAAAGCAGCAGTATATTTTTTTTCCCTTTCACTGATATTTAAATGAGAATATCTGAAATCTGTATCGCATCCACTGAAACAGTGAGCATAAAAATAGCTTGAAGTGGCAGAATAGCCAATTAACCTTGAACAAGGTGAACTGACCAAAGCACAGGAAAACTATGAATTTCCCCAGTGGAGCTAGTTTGATATTTCCACTGACACTTAATGACCAGAGGTTCAGAGGAAACTAAAATTGTCAGGAAGCTGCTAATTACTCCATTCTGAATGATAACAGCACAGCCGATATAGCAGATCAGTTTACGCATGGTATGAAAAGAACTGGAAGCTCCCTGTACAAATTTATTGGCTAGCGTTTTTGTGGTTTCTATTCATACTGAAAACCTATTATTTTTATGAAATTCAATATTAATAATGGCTGTTTTTCCATATTTTTAGTTTATCTGAAGAAAAAAAGACATAAAATTTGTTTTCTTACAGTGCATAGCAATGTAACATCAAACTAAGCAAGACAGTGACAAAAAACAAACAGTGGTCTTGATAGACCAATATGATGGGAAGTAGAAGTAACAAGAATGCTTTACAAACGTGAATGAATTTTACAAATACTAACAGTGCCATGAACAGCACTCCAACATATTAAATTTACAGGAAGATTGCACATTCTTTCTTGTGCAGGAACAATAAGTGAGTGAAAACATAACTGGTCATAGAAAGCTTGGAATAACTGAGGGCAATACTCAGAATCTCTCAGCTTAGCATCACTAACTTAGGTACAGGTTAATTTAAAACCAGCCAAGGAATTTTCTCTGCTTGGTTGCAACCTTCATTCCATTGTAACACTGACATTATGAAAAATACCATAGTCCTGTCACAACAACTCTACTGAAGAGTCTGTCCCCTTCTTTCTTGTAGTCCCCCTTTAGATATCGAAAGGCCTCACTCTGGTCTCCCCAGAGCCTTCTCTTCTCCAGGCTGAACAATCCCAGCTCACTCAGTCTGTCCTTGTAGGAGAGGTGCTCCATCCCTGGGATCATTTCTGTGGCCCTCCTCTGGATGTACTCCAACAGGTCTCCTGTACTGAGGATTTCACATCTAGACACAGTATTCCAGGTAAGGTCTGACCAGGAAAGGATCTCCTCCCTCACCCTGCTGGCCACACAATTACAAAACATTATCTCTCTTAATTTTTAATGCATCCATATTTCCCTTTTACACTGAAAAAAATAATTTTTGAATGACAGGAGAAAGGACAGTAGCAGTTCCTTCTGTCCAAGTCATGTTAAAAAATATTCAAGGGTATTTATGTGTGATCAGCTGTGATCTGAGGCTGCTCAGTAGGTCATGAGAATATCAACCTTCAGCATTTCACGTATCCCAGCTCTGAACTTTTACTACATAGCAGTTTTCATGAGTTATGAAGAGGAGAGGAAATGTGGAATAAAACAGTAAATATTTAAAAACATCGAAGTTCTCTTACATATTATAAAGAATAAATTGAGATTTCTGCTATTAGGGACATAATTATGTTGTGGGATCATGTGAGAGATGAACTTCAGGTTTGTTTGTTTGTTTGTTTGTTTGTTTGTTTTAATTTTGATTTTTCAGTTAAAAATAAATGTTCTTTCAGAGGTTAGAATCTGTAGTCTCATTTGTTTTTTCATCAGTCTGAAAATAGCCAAGTTGTACCTCTTCAGTTGTGGAAAGAAAGATACACTGATGCGACTACACAAAAAAGTCCTCATAATGACATGGTGGGAGTTTTCCTTCTTCAAAAAATAAGGTGCATAAAAGGAGGTCTCATTTTTCCACTATCTAATAACTGAAAAAATCTTATCAGACTTCCCAGAGCATAAAAATATTCTTTTATACTGAAGTTGTCATGGAAATTTTTCACCTCAAAATCAGTCATAGGAATACGATAAGGCAGATTTAACATGATGACTGGAATCAATTTTAACTCTACAGAGGTCAGTTAGCTTGCTCATAGAGCTAATGTACAGTATTCGACTAAATTATCTAATCTAGATCTGTTAAACTAGATGAAGGAAGTATGTGGCATGGAAATATTAATTTTTGTTTTTTGTTTTGTTTTTTAGCTTTGAAAACATAATTTTCAGTTATCCAAAAACATTGTATCTCCATTCCGCTAAAGTATAAAGATCTTACCAGAAACAAATGAAGTTTCCAAACAAATTCTATTTTTTAAAATGTCTTAAAACTTGATATAATACTCAGTTCTCAGCTGTCAATTAACAAGTAAACTTTTTTTTTCTTGTCATATCCTTCTTCCATAAAAAGCAGTGGTGAGTCTCAGTATTTTTTTCCTGCTGGCCACCAAGTTAAGAGGGAATGGAGCAGTAGAGATAGACCAAACCTGAGACAAGAAATTCAATAATACAAACGAGTTTCACTAAGGTCTATTAGTGCAGACACACATATTCTTGACTTTTACGTATATGAAAATATAAATCAAAAGATGGATTAGAAATAATCCAGAGATTTTGCAAAAATTTTATTCAAAGGATGTTCTGGTAAGGAATAAAGTTTTTTGCAGTCATTCAAATCTCAATATAGAAAAGAAATCTTCTAATTTTCATGCAGTGATCCAAAAATAGTACAAATTTATGCAATTACATATGTAAACGTACATATCCACACAGAAGACTTTTGTGTAATGACAGAAAGCAGGAGTAACTGAGATATTTGATAAATTCTGTATGAATTCAGGACACCACGCTGGCTGGAATTGTCGATCTACCTGGGGGTAGCAAGGCCCTAACGAGGGATCTGGACAGGCTGGAGAGCTGAGCTGGAGCTAATGGGATGAGTTTCAACAAGGCCAAATGCCGGGTCCTGCACTTTGGCCACAACAACCCCAGGAAACACTACAGGCTTGGGGCAGAGTGGCTGGAAGACTGTGTAGAGGAAATGGACTGGGGGTATTGATTGATGCTTGGGTGAACATGAGCCAGCAGTGTGCCCAGGTGGCCAAGAAGGCCAATGGCATCCTGGCTTGCACAGAAACGGTGTTGCCAGCAGGAACAGGGCAGTGATTGTCCCCCTGTACTCGGCTCTGATGAGGCCACACCTCGAGTACTGTGTCCAGTTTTGGGCTCCTCACTGCAAGAAAGACATTGAGGCCCTGGAGCGGGTTCAAAGAAGGGCAACAAGGCTGGTGAGGGGTCTGGAGCACAGGACTTATGAGGAGTGGCTGGGATTGTTCAGTCTGAAGAAGGCTCAGGGGAGACCTTATTGCTCTCTATAACTACCTGAAGAGAGGTTGTAATGAGCTTGTAGTGAGCTGGGGGTCAGCCTCTTCTCTCACGTAACTGGTGATAGGACTAGAGGGAATGGCTTCAAGCTGTGAGATTTAGGCTGGACATTAGGAAATACTACTTTTCTGAAAGAGTGGTCAGGTGCTGGAATGGCCTTCCCAGGGAGGTGGTGGAGTCACCAACTCTGGAAGTGTACAAGGAACATTTGGATTTTGTGTTGAGGGATATGGTTTAGTGAGTAGCTTCGCTGCATTCACCAGCATAGAGAAAATAGTTACTAATATGATAAACTGCAGTGAAAGGAAAAAAGGAAAAACTGTTGAGGAAGATTTCAAAGAGTTAGAAATTAGGATATTTAGTCTCCGTAAAAGGATGAGAAGAAATATTAAAATTTTTGGATACTACAAGATATCACTACACAAGAATCCTAGAAAAATAGAAAACTGAAATAATAGCATTGAAAAAAAAAAAAAAATTCTTTAATGTGTAAATGCAGGAATATCCTTAATAGTAAGGGTGGATTACAGACAGGAAATATCCATGGCTAAGTTGAGTGTCCGCTTTTACTTCTGTGCCATGGAAGCAAAACGCACTCATTTTTCCATGTAAGACTACTAAGCAAAAATATTACATTGTATGGACTGAAATTCTTCTTCCTATATTTTTGTTTACATACCACTTTATTCTCATTGTACTCTGTTCTCTTTGCTCCTCAGCTCTTCTTTTTTCCTTTCAATTCATTCCTGCTCCTCCTTTTATTCCTTTTGCAAATAGTCACCTTGAAGGCTTTGCCTATACATCATGCAATATATCTGTATTTCCTTCTGTTTTTGCCCATTTCGTTCAGTTAGGTGTAGTTTCATTGTGTCATGGTCTACAGTACTTGTTGCTTTTGTGCTCTGCTAAAGCAAGAGAACTTATTCAGTTGAACTGCTTAACATTTGAGTGTGAATAACAAATGATGGTACTGAAATTGCTAGTTTTAATCCATTTCCAGGGAAGTGGAATAAAATGAAATGCCTCAAAACTGAGCTAGCATAGTCTCTAAAAGTTTCTCTCTCCTCCAGCTGGAAGACTTTCATGGAATGGAATGTGGGAGCCAACAGCACATTCTCTCTCATATTTACAATTCTGGGTATTACTGTAAATGTTCAATGGTCACCGCTGTTTTCTATTTCTCTTCCTGTCTCTTTCTTTCCTCTTCTAAATGAATACTTCTTGATCAAGATTATATTTTTGTTTGGACACAGATAACAGAAGAGAGAAAATAAATGGTTAGAATCTAAGTGGTCTCCTACTTTTCCTCCCAGTCTTCTGTGTTTCCACTGCATTCCCACAGCCCCTGCTTCACACTTCCCGCTGAGCTGTACTGGATCTGTTAATTAGTATAGACTAAGTCTTAATCAGTAGGTATAAGAACATGCATTCTCATCAGCATTATTGAAAATCTAGCTTCCATCTTTTTTATAAATGAATGTGGTTGTTGGTAGTTTTTTCTTTCCAAAATTCATACTATAATTTATGATGAAGTTAATCTTAAATTAAGTTCTAAATTATTCACACTATTATTAAGGAAATGCTCAGTAAAGACATCCTGCAAATAGGATTAGTGTACAAATCTTAACTTTTCGTGAAGCTGAAGGAACAAATTAGCTTATTGGTCTTTCATGGACTTATAGAAGTTAGAAAACCCATTTCCACCATTCTTTCTTCTGGAAAAAGAAAAAAAAAAAAAAGAAAAAAAAAAAAAAGAAAAGAAAAGAAAGAAAAAAATATAAGAAAGAAAAAGGATTAGAGAAGAAATGCATGGTAGGAAGTTAATGAAGTTTATCCTGACCCCTGGAGAGATCATATTCAGAAATGTCCTGGGTTGGATTGCATTTGATATTGGAATGAAATAGATTACTTATAGTCATGAGAGACCTCATCAGCATATGCAGCACGTAAGACTAAAGCAAGAAAATGATAAGCATTTTTGAAATTAAGTTAAGGTGGAATCCTTTTGTTACTCTAGTCACACATATGTGCATATATATAGATTACATATATATCAGAAGATGAAGCAGACAGTTGGAAAGAGAGATGAGAAGCTGATTTGATTCATAGGAGAGTGATGTTTGAGTCCTAAATTATTCTGTGTATTCAAGGCTGAGTCAGAGTGGAAATTAACAGAGAACTTATATTTAAACTGAACAGAGGCAATCTTACCATTTCCAGTAAGCTATGTTGGAGCTGATTTATCAGTTTTGCTGAAACAGATAAATAGTATGCTCCATCTATATATTTTTTTCTCAAATGTTCAAGATAAATTTATATTTATATTTCTGTTTAGCTGTATCTCGTCTCTTAGATTCAGTTTCAGGATGGCTTTTGTTCTTTTTGCTCTTGAAGCAACAACACTAATAAAAAAAGTCTACAAAAGCAACCTAAAAGGTACAGAAAGAAATACTCACTCTGAGTACATACGGCTTATTTAAAGGAATTCAGTGTAATAATTAATATTAATGAAATTTGCAAAACTTTGTGACTAATCATGGTCTTGTACCTCAAATATGTGTGAAATAATGAAAATCAATAAAAATCCAAGACCCCATTGTTTCCTCAGCAATATAATTTTTGTCTATTTATTTATATAACTTACTTTGGGCTATGAAGGTATTCTAATTTTCATGCCTCAAAGCCTTCTGCCTCTCTGGTGTTAACTCACAAAATTGCTAGATGTGCTAAGAGTTTCTGATCTACGTGGACAACTTCTTGCTGGACTGAAACAATATGTACCATATGGATGACTGTTAAGCATGTGTTAGATGGGGGTAATTGCTCATTTGTTCTGGTACAGAACCATATCTGAACAATTTGTACTTCCGGTTAAAGACCCAACATCTTAACATTTCTACAAGATGCTTTTCACCTCTCAAGAAGTAAAGTAATACAAAAAGAAGCCAATGAGAAGGAATAAAAACAAAAAATGTGAATTCATATGAAAATTATCTTCAATCAACTCTCAAACATTTCTTCATTAGGTTATGTCTACACTGACAAGTGAAAGGGAGTTAGTTCACACAGTAAGAATAAGACCAAGAATGAGAACAATGAGAGGGGCTGAAAATAATCCTCTTTTTAAGCTAGTGCTAAGAAATTTGGTTGTTAATATGAAAAAAAAGAACATCAGCGGGAATGGGTAGGTGAAAATTTCGTGGAGAATACTGTAGAAAGTCAAGGATCCCACCAACAGCCCTGGTTTATTTTAGGGATATCTGTGTGGCAGAAAAGTCTGCATGATTCTTCTGGGTAGCTAATATGGCTTTGTATGTGGATGGGCTCGCTGATGTATTTGTATACCTCTCTCATGTCCATGCCCACTGTAGACTTAATAGCACTGCCCTGGTACCCACTGAAAAGTTGGGGTACCCATAGTCATGAGGACGATGGCAACCTCGTACTTGCCAGTGTGGGATCCCAAAAAAGAACACTCTGGTGCTGGCTGGATAGTGCCAGGTCCATACAGGCATTAGTGAGGAAAACGACCATCTGTCGATAGTCCTTGCCAGTTATATGCTGTCAGATTTTTCTAAATCCTGGGATTCATGATTTTAGTGATGGGCAGGAAAGATACTTGGGCAGGGAGAATATCATACATTTATTTTGATACGAGCAAATAGCATTGTGCGAGAGACAACATAGCTGCAAGGGGTGAATCATAGTGAATCAGCCTTTTAGATTATACAAGGCAGTTTGGCAGTGCACTAGACAGGACTAAATAATGAATGGTGTGCATTGTTTGCAGCAATAGCACATCCACATATATTCTTTGGTCTGTGTGAATATCCACAGATTATCTGGGGAAGGGGAGGAAGAGTTAAGAGTATGAGCATATATTAACTTGACTTATGAGTCTATTTTTTTTGGTACACATTCTCTTTTTTATACCATTGCTCTAGTTTATAAACATTCATATAGATGGGCCCTAAAGCTGCGTTAAGCCAGCTATGTGGCTGTCAGAGTTAGCATGTGGCATTGCATTTGTTACACGTGCATATGCATTTAAACAGATTTTAGAAAAGTATGGATAATAGTAATATTCCTTGTTACTGTGGAGATACAGATGAATGCTTATATAGACCTCAGTACAGTACGACCTGGACCCTATTTAAGTCTTTCATAGACTATTGTGGTGTCAGTATTGAATAATAATATATAAAAGCCAAAATAGAGAATGAAAAAGAAGATCTGCCTCAAGGGTCTGTGTTTGAAGGTGTCAGACATTAAACACAAAGAAAATAGAAAAAAAAACCAATACTCTAGATGCACACATCTGCATCAGTTCAAAACCAGTCCCCAGACTCAAAGCTGTCAAGCACAACATGCTGGAAGAAACAAGAAATATATAATTATTTAATCATCTACCTATGTACATAGAGCTGGAGTGGAAAGGTTTCTGAGGGAAACTTTTTTTGTTGAAGAATATTCTGCTTTTCCCCATACCATACCCCTTCTTAATCCTTTCCCTTGTGTTTTCTATGAGCCCTTTTGTATATGACCATTGCAAACCATGAGTTCTCATGGTGTCAGCTGTTTTCCAAACACAGGATTGCAGTATGGCATCATGATCTCCTTAAGAACTTAGTTCTATATGCAAGACACACACAGATGACTCAGGATCCTACAGGAGATAATTTACTTCTTATTAAAGGTACAGACTAGATGTTCTGAGTGTGTACCAAGACTCGGAATATTACCCAGGTCTTACACCATGGGGTTGGAACCTAGTTCCAATCACACTCCAACTCCCAAGCAGCCCAAGATCTGGGTCTCTGGTGGAGGTGGAGTCTGGATATCTTCCCCAGATCACGCCATGGGAAAGAAACAAGACTCCTTCATTAAAACAGTGTACTAGCACATCATGCTTCAGATTCTCTGTCAGCTCCATGGCTTTAATTTTATGTAGACTATTATGTTTCTACCTATGTATAGAGATACATATCCTTTGCAGAAGAAAATTAGAGGACATAGCTTTATTCTTCCTTTTCTCCCAGTGGCTTGAAAGAGAAACTCAAGCTTTTTCACAAGCAACCTCTAATGCACATTTTTGCATTGAGAACAGAAGTGAGATTTTATCAGAGAGACCCCAGAGAGTCTGGCAACTCTCCCTCAGCTGCCACACTGTTGTGTAGACACTGAAGCACCATTCAGTGACAGTCAGAGTAAAAAGGGGCAAGAAAATTATTTACCTTTCCAACCACAACTCATCAGGACAACAGAGGACAGCTTTTCTCATCATTATTACTAAGATCTGCACCTGTAGCTCAGAAGAGGGATGGGAGATGGAACCATATATCAGTAGCGGTAGTCCCAACCCAGCCCTCTTTCTTGACTGCAGACAACTGGGACGCACTATTTAAAATCTGTGTGGCATTGATGCCAGATTTTCACAGTATTACAGAAGTCTTTGATGCTTGTATGCCTTTGGACAGGCTTATGAAGGACTCAGAGCTGGAGTGGTGAGGCTGCTCCACTGTGTAACTGAGATTTCTCCCTGAGAGGAAGCTGTAGCCCAGAGAAATCCTGGGACACCTATTGCTTCTTTATGCCTTCCTTGATGCATCAGACTTTCCGCTGTGAACAGCACTTCTCTTTGCTATACTTCAAGCATAAAATACCTTCAATTTTCCACCTTCCTTACTGCTGAGGTAGTGAGGCCACGAAGATGATGTCCTAGTTTCCCAGGGAGCCTGGGTTGTGGGAAAGAGAGGGTCAGGTTCAAAGTGAAAATTCTGGCTTTTATCACTATAATAGCAACATCACTTGGAAAGTCAGTTATCATTTAAGCATTGCAGTGCTATTGCATAATGTCTATGTCAACACAGCATCCATCAAGCAAAGCCCTGGGGTACAAAGAAAAGTCCCAATGGCTCTTTTGTACTGCAGTCTAGCACAGCACTGTTTTCTTTGCCTGTGGAGACAGATGCACACTAAAAATTGCAGAAGGAGCAACTGGCATTTGATCCATCATTCTACAGGGTATCTGAGTATGTGCAAAGCCAAGATCTTAATAACAGATATATATGCAAGAGAAAGGGCCATTTAGGTAAATCATGCTGTAGAACCGATAGAAAATGCCCTAGGTTGATATTACATAGTCTAAATTATTTATATGACCATGTTTCTTTATATTCTTCCATTGCAAGAATTTTCATCAGCAGCAAAAATTTCAATTGATTACCCTCATGCCTTTTTACGCAGTAATCAGCACTTCTGTGTAGGCAGTAAAGATTGGGATTTTTTATTATTATTCCTTTTCTACAATCTTACTTATCACCTAATTCTACTCCTTTGCTGTTTCTGCTTTAATTCCTTAGAAGAGATTGAAAATTCATACTTGCCTTTGTCCAATTTTATAGCTGTTAGGATCAGAGATGTGGTGAAAACACTGTAATTGCTTAGATCAGAACATTGACTGTTTCCTTATGATACTCAGTAAAGCCAGCTATCAGCAGAAGATTTGAGCTTTTAATATTCAACTCAATTAAATAATAAAATATAATTAATATGACTTTGTGTGTAATAAGTTTTATTATTTATTTAATCAATATCTATTGTTATTAAATACTAAAAATCACTAAATAAACATGATTAAGAAGACTACAAATTTTTATTTCTGATGCTTTTGCCTCTTGTTCTCCTTCAAGCCATTTAATGTCTTTCTGTACTTTGTTTTTCTTTTGTTCCTACAAAACGTTTTTGAACTAGCTCTGTTTCTTTGCCTCCAGGAAACACAAAAGCTAAGATTCTCTTTGACATAATTCTCTGGATAGTCCCACTAGACTGACAAGGGACAAAAATTTCCCTAATAGTCACAATAAACTATTCATGACCATAAGGTTCTTCATAGCCCTTTAGCCTCAACTGATGTCCAAAGGAGCCCATTTCTTTGGGAACTCAAACACATCCTTGTCAAAAGGAGTTTAGAAGACTTCAGATATAGGTCATTCCTTCCATGTTCTCTCCACAGCTGTGGAGCTTTTGGAAAGCTGCATTGTCAATGTGCCAATGTCCCTGTGTACTCCAACCTCCTCTTTACTACCTAACTGTTCCTTCAGGCAGGGAATGCTATGTTCAGTTGTGAGGATAAGATATTTTGAAGACCATCAAGGCTGGAAAAAATTCCAGATGGAATTTTCTATCACTGCTTATGTGGGGGGGAAAAAAAAAAAGGAAAAAAAAACAACAGGAAAACTCTCAGAGTTCATCTGCCCCTAGTACTTACTTCCTCATCTGAAATGAGGACTGATCTGATCTGACTTAGAAAGGTAGGAGGAAGTTGTTTGCTTTTACTCTTAAAAGTTTGCCTCTAAACTACATTTAATTTTGAGTTGACTACTTAACTGATCCCTACAGCTAAGTCCTTCAAAGTAGGATCTATGAGACGTGATATTTATACAAAGGCACACTGTAATGAATTGTCTGAGCATGAATGAACCCCTCAAAGCATGTTTATCGTTTAAATGATTTCTAAGAAAAACTTTGCAGGATCTACTTGATTTTATGCATGTCCTGTCACTTCTCTATAGATGCTGGAATTGGAGAAAGAAGACATTCGTTCTTCATACAGCCCTAATTTTCATTTGCAATCACAACTAATAATTAAAAACCTCATAATGGATTTAAGTTCACATGTTCTCTTGCCTATTCATTTTGAATTTTATTTTATTCCCAATTTCTCTGAGCTTTCTCCAGCACAAAATCTCTCTCCTTCTCCCCCTGATTCCTTGGCTTAGTACATTCCAGCTCCTCCCAGTTCCAAGTCTCCTTGATGTTGCCCTATCCAAAATGTCCTTGACTGAAGATGACTGGAAAGAGATTGACTGTGCTTGGTTGAAAACAGAGCGTGATAGGAAGTATAGTGGAAGTTTTCAAAGAATACGATGTTTATGTCCTGTACAGTTCGCAAAATTCTTCTGGATAATAGAAAATGTTTACTTCAGATTTAGCTCATTATCACTGTAAAAACATGTATTCAGATATGTAACCACCAATATGTGTGTTTATATAGATTTATATATATTCAATCACACACAGCAGCATATCCTTTTTCTGAATAAAATTTTGTTCAGTGAGGCCTAAGTCTCCCCGTTCTTGCAGGAAATAAGAAGCAGTGCTGGGTAGGATGTTCCTCTCAGCACAGGGAAAATTCTCACTCCAGGTCCTGCTTCTCTTCGGTTCACTCTGCTTATGCAGAACTGTTCAACATTAGGATCTTTATTTCACCCACTGAAACCTTTAAAATCCTGAAGATTAATGCTCTTTAAATATTCAGATACAAAGATCAAGCCAAAATGTATTGTCTGTGTCTATGTACTGCAACATTAACTACAAAGAGCAAGGAAACATTTTGTACTTGCACACACAGCAGCCTAGAACATAGAGCTTAGCAGCTTTCTTTAGACAACCAAGGAAGATGTAGTCAGCTTAAGCCAATTGCTCACAGAGCTGAATCACAATGTGAACATCATCTCAGCACCATCAGGGAGTTTACATCTCTATTCAAAAAAGCACGTGAAGGAATGGAGAATTACACTACAATCTAACCAAGATTTTCACGTAGTTTTAAACCAGTTTAAGTCAGTTTTAAACCAGCATTAATAAATACAAAAAGAAACAAAGAAACAAGCAATCAAAAAAAACCCAGTGACAAACAGAGATGTCTTGGTTTCAATTCTGAATGTTCTTCAGAAGTAAAACTATAACGCTAGCTTTAAACTTGATCCAGGCCAGCACCAGAGTATCCTAGGGGCAGGGACACTAGGAAAGAGCTTTTTTTGCCCTCATTTTAAAGAAAAGTGAGCCAGAGTCATTGGATCAGTTCCATTGTTTAAATGAAAGATGTCTTGAAGAAATCCCAGGGCAGAAGCATTGCTCAAAAATGCTCTGAGAACAGCCGTACATCAATGTGAGAATGTGCCACATCTGGTATTCTAGAAGGCACAGGGGAGAAGGTTTATGGAAAGCTCAGTGAGAGGCAGCAGAGGAAAAATGAAAAGAAGAATCCAACAGTGTAAGCCTCAGCATGATGCAAGGAACCTAGTACAAAGCCTATTGGTTTGGAATTTGTGTGGCAAACAGAACTGTACATGTGACTGTATATCATCCTCCGATGCAGTAATCGGAAGCTGAAGCAGAAAAATAGACATAAAAAGCAAGCATAATCCAGTTTACATATTGGAATTTGTTAGTGGTATAGAAGCATTCTGAAGTGACTGCATTCAGCTGAGTGTTTCTTGACAATGAAATATTTTAGAAATGTATTTTGTTAGGTTTCATTCAAACTGTAGTCATGTTTTAGAACACTTCCAATGGATTCCCATTTCCGGGATCTGAAGGAAGCTGGTGGAGAGTAGACAGGTGCTAGCCTTTTCATAATGCAAATTGCCTCCCACTGAATTAAAAAAGAAAAAAAAAAAAGAAAAAAAAACCAACAACAGAGCAGAAGTCCAGATATTACAAGAACTGCAAGGAAGTATAAGAATAGATGAGCAAATGAGTGCTCTGAAAAGCATCATTTAATAAATAAATAAGAAAGAAGCACCTGGAAGAGCAAAAGTTCTTCTCAGTTACTTCTGGGAAAAATCAATTTAAAATTTACACACTGCTCAAACAATAGCAAAAGAATTAATGTCCTGTGTAGCAGCCAATCTACTCTTCTTTCTTGCTAATACACTGTCAGAAACCCATTACACTACCTATAATTCCTACTGGACTGTTTCTATTTATTTTTTTTTATGTTTGTGTCAGCAGGCAAGTATAGCCTTCCATTGAGCAATGAAGGAATAATCGCAGCCCTGTAAGAAGTTATATTGTCTAGTAGAGGCCTTCATATGGGATTTAACTTGATTTTTTAATAATTTGATTAGCTAATTATCAAATCAAAATGCTACAATAAATGAATCGATTCGGGAAACCACAATCTTTCTGATCACTTCAGAGAAATCCAAGTTCTCAAATGATGGATTCTTCTGAGGGGCACAAAATAATTTCCTTCCCTGCTGTTTCCATTTAATATGCTATTACATTTTATTCTTTTTTGGCTCCTAACCCTTGGATTTCTTGAACTTGACATTATCTTGATTTTTTATCCAAGGCACCCGCAGCATGTTACGAAGACTGGTATGATTTGGGCAGAAGAATTCAACGCATAGGCTGGAGCCACAGTGAGGAGATGAAAGATCTGTGTGCTGTAAGTGTCAAGAGTGGCCATGTGCCAGCTCAGCTGGATTACCATTAGCATGAAAGATGTGGCTTTCTAAAATCTTACCTGAATGTGTAGCTTTTTGAAAAAGATGCACACATAAAGGAAAATCCCTGGCATTTTTGTGGGATTCTGTAAGATAGTTATTAGCTCAGAGGTGAGATTCCTAGGCTGGAACTCATATGATTATTTTTTTTTTCTTTTCTTTTTTCCAGTTGATACAGAACTGTGTTCCCAGTAGATCAACTGGACGTAATTTAATGTAAAGACCACCAGTGGCTGCAGCCACATTTATGAAATCTCTAAGGATAGCCTGAAAACATGATGCTTTGTCTCTGCCACATTTTTTTCCCTTGGTAAGTTATTTCAAGTAAATAAATGAGGAAGGCTTGTTAGCATGCACTGGCTAAACAATCATTAAGAGAAGATTCAAGATCTGTCGTTTATGATAATTTTCATTGCAGTAACCTAGATAATGTAATACATAAAGAGTTCAAGATAATGCAGATCACTCTTCAGGTAGATTAAAGGAAATTATATTTTATTTTCTTGGAGGAAAAAAAAAAATGACAAGCCTCTGAAACATAATACTAATTTCAAAATAAGTTAAAGTCTTAACAGATGTTTGCCTTTCTCGGTTTGCTTCTTTTTTTTGTTTGTTTTGTTTGCTTTTGCCAGGCTACTATTTGATGGCCCCAAAATGTATGTATATCCATATTTATGCCACAATTTCACAGAAGAGAAGCAAGAAATAAGACAGTTGTTTCCCACTAAAATGTATAGCAACATTCATTGGATTTTTTTTTTTTTTTTTTTTTGGAATATTATGCAGTGTGCCATAAGTTCGGAAAATTAAAAGTCCTGGGAGTAGGGAGGATGTTGCATGATACAGACCTACAGAAGAAGATGTACCGAGATAAACCCTCCCCTAAATAGGAACAGATAACTATTATAGATACAAAAGCGCAGATGCTCAAGTATTTTTCCTTGAGAAATTTTCTCGTAGTACTCAAGAGTATCTCTCTTTTTCTTACAACTATTTAAAGATATACACGATCAAGAAAAAATGCACTTATTTCAAGAGAGCTTCAGCTGGTACATGCAGTTTTTAAGCTCAGTAATAATTTTCACATGCAAACACCATTTCTTTTACAGTATCTTTCAATCAAATAATAATAATAAGTTATTAAAAACGGGATTACTTTAAAAATAACAGCAGTGAAATAGAATTAATTTTACTTATTAAAAATATTCAATGCAACACAGCATTGTATTATGGAAATTTTACTAAATTACCAATTAATACTAGAAAGCGCATATGCCACAAAGTATAAATCTAAGTCCCTTAAACATTTCCTATAATTTTCCAGATTACTTGTCTTCCCTTTTTCTACCTTGGACACAAAAAGCTTTGTTCATCTTATTTTAAACATGAACTACCATCCATTCCTATGTAATTAACTCATTTAGCAACTCTAGACAGCACTACAAGTTTATTGATTTTGCCACAGCATCAAACTACTCTTGTTGGTGAGGTCTAGTGCTCAATTGAAAATGCTGGTTAAAATCTAGCATGAATTTCTCTGGTGTATTTATATGTCCCACATGCCTCCATTTTGACGCTAAACATAAGATGGCATTTTCTTCTGGTTGTTCTTCCTATAGAAATTCCTTTCTTTTTAGAACAGAGCAGGGGTTCATTGAAATGATCTTAAGTCCCAATTCTCAAACACCCCAAGAAAAAAACATATAAAAGGGATCAAATGCTTCTGGATTTTCTTTAATACATATTCTTCATTCGTTCAGTTTAACACACCAATCTGCTTGTGTCTTCTGTGTGACTTTGGTTGACTAAGACATGGTTTTTTTTCCTTTCTATCTTTCTATTAATTTGTCTTCAAAAGAACAAGGTATAGGAGACCATTAATTCATCAGACACAGCCCTTTCACTACAAGTTTTCTTCGCCAAAAATAATCATTAACTTGTTTGTCACTCTCTGTGATCCAGGGTCACTTTATGCAGTGTTCAGCCTGTTTTTGAGACAGCATAAACTGTCTCTGGGGCACATTACAATACTGCCATTGATACAGGATGCTGTCAGAAGTCAATGGAAAGTAAATGTTCAGCTAGTCATGAAAAATTCCCTCTATCTGAAGATGTCTATCTGTCTTCTGCCTGGCCACCAGCATAATCTCTACCCAGTTCCTTAAACTCCCTCAATTCTTCCTCCTGTCCTTTATGCTATTCCTCATGACTCCATACCTACTTGAATTCAAACTGAACTGTGTCTGTTTTACACTAATTATGACAGGAGGACAGTATTTTCTCCAAATCTCTCTTCTTCTTCCACTTACAATATTTCCAGACCCAGTGTTAGGCTAAACGTACATTACATGCCAGAATGTCAAAATTTTGATACTCCATAGCAGCTATGGTGACTGCAGATCTGTCATCCACTGCTCATTATAACTCAGGACACATTTTTGAAGTCAAGAATCCTAAATATACACACTGAACAGCCGTGGGCACTGAGTCTGCTCGGAGTTTGTAGACACTGAGATACTGAGCACTGAGACAAATCATATCCATCAATTCTGCGCATCTGGTCAAAGTGATGTGCTGCTCATATGAGTCTGCTCTATCGTTTATCTTCTATCTTCTGTGGCTCTCAGCTGTGACTTCTAAGTGTTTTCTAAAGCACAGCATGATATTCTGTACAGACCAAAGCACAGAACAGAAGAGTTCATTTCTAAATGCAGCATTCAGGCACCTCAATCTTTTAATTACTATGTCTGCAAAGCTTTGGCATACATATTCATCACCTGCAATTGTCATGTTGCCAGTTCTTGCAATTATAATCACCAGCTTCATGATATTTGACATTTTTCTCAAAGACAAATAACTCAGAGCTGTTTGGGTTTCTGAGAGTCTCAGTTTTGTTTCTTTTTTGCAAAATCTAAATTTAAAGCATGTGATGCAAAAGAAAAACCTGAAAAAATATGCCCAAATTGGAAAAAATAAGAAGAAAATAAAGAAGAAAGAAAAGTATTAAAAAAAAAAAAAAGAAAAAGGAAAAAAAAAAAGAAAGAAAGAAAAAAAAGGAAAATTTTGGAGAAAAGGAAGATTTTGAAGAAGAAATGTAAATAATAGTCTCTAAAATATAAATTCAGAGACAATTCACTTTAAAGAAAAAAAAATAGAGGAATGAGTTTATATAGGAAAGAGAAGATGATTTTCTAGAATGAATATGTTAATCAACTAAGTATGCTGCTATTATAAATGGTGATCCAAGCAGCTCGCACGACTCCTGGAGGATGAACTCGGAAGAAGAATTTGTTTCATACTGCAATCAAATGAGCATTATGAAGAGCTTTTTACAGCTAAGGTAGACAGACATTTGAGCTGGCTGAATGCAAAAACAGTGGAAAACTCCTTTGCCATTTCTTCAAATGATTAGAATAGATGAACTGCCATGGAAGAGCTTCATATTATACTTCATCCTGCTTTAGACCATTCATGAAGCATCTCTGACAATTTTTTTCTCTTTAATTCAATATACCTTGTTGTGGTAACAAACATGCTGATGTTACACAGAACATTTTCTAAGTATAGCAATAAAGCAAGCAATTCTGGAGGAAGGGAAAATCTGCTAACACTGACAGAGACATTTATCACACATTCATTCCCTAATGAATATTATTTTGTATTCTCTTAGATATGTGGTTTTTCCTGCAGACACTAGTCCATCACCCTAATATATCGTACTCCACAGTTGGTCTGGTTTCCTTTGGTGTTTGAAAAGAGTCTTAAGCCTTGGGCCTATCTTGATAGTGTTGCAACTGATTTCAAAAAGTATCAGGTTCTGAAAGATAAAATGATGGAAGATAACTGAACAATTTTTGGAGAAGGATAATATTTCATTTTCTACTTCAGTACTTGTTTTGTTGACGAATCTTTTATTGCTCTCTTTATGTACTTGACTAAGAAGTCTTTAGAGAAACTACTTCATAATAAGAAGAAATGTTGCTTTCAAAATGTTACATTCTGCAGGCAAAAGCACAGGAGGAGAGCAGCAGCAGCATCATGGCCAGCTTTGGGCAGCAAGCAGGTAGCAGGAAGAAACCACAGGGTAAGTCTGAGAGTAAGCAGCAGGACTCAGTAGCAGGCCCAGGAGAGTCCATAAGCATGCAAGCATTTGGTAGTGAGGAATCTGATGGCAGACACCTTTGTTCTTCTTCAGAATGCAGGTAGAGAACAGAGCAAGTCCAGGAGGGAGAGATGCAGGTCATGAGGCTTCTCATGTCAGATACCTCTTATTCTTCATGAGGAATCTGTTGCCAGAAAATCTAAACCTCATAGTTGTAGGTCCCCTCTTTATCCTTCTTCTTCTGCCATCGTGGTATTCCTGGGCACTTGTGTGAGAGTCATGTACACCATCTCCTGACATAGCCCTCTTCCTCGAGATAAGCCCATCTCTCTCTCTCTTTCTCTCTCTCGTTGTCCTTGGCCTTGTCTATCTGTGTTTCTCAGACAAAGGATTTCACAACCTTTGCCCAGGACTTGCTTAGACTTGTTCATCTGTGTCCCCAACAAGCTTTGAGATAATGATGTAAAAGAGCAATATCTTACAGGGGTTCACTTGTCTGCAATGAGCGAGTTTTCAAATGGCTTCAATGCCTTCCAATCCAGCTTCTCTATGAGGATACAGTGGGAGACATCGTCGAAATTCTTACTAAAGTCAACACAGACAATATCCACTGTTATTTACCAAGGTAATCATTTCATTATAAAAGTATTATGTTAGTCAAGCATGACTTGCCCTTTGTGAATCCATGATGACGACTTCAGATGATTTTCTTGTCCTTCATGTGCCTGGAACAGTTTCCAGGACTAATTAGTCCATCAGCTCCTCAGAAGTCAAGATGGGAGGGATCAGTTTGAAGCTTCCTGGGTCCTTCTTCATTAAAAAGTCAGGCACAACTTATGCAACTTGTGAAGTAACAGTGATTTTCAATTTGCTCATAGGAATAAGGTAAAATATCAATTTATGTATTTTATTTATATATGTAATACACATTAAACATACATGTATTACTGCTCTGTAGAACTTAAGTATCTCCTTGGAGAGCCCTATTTTATTTCATATCACATTTGTGAGAGAAGAAAATGAAAAAACCTCAAGTAATATAAGACAAGGAAAACAAGTGATGTTTTTTGTTGGTTTTTTTTTTTTGTGAAGTTACTCTGTGTTGAAGAGAAATTGCTGTGAGATACGTTAATAGGTGGTTAATTTCTTCAGTATCTTCGCAGACAACTGTGTGACATTGCCATAAGCACCCTTAAAGAAAAGCCATGTCAAAATGAGCCACAGATTAGTTATGCAAAGTTACTCCTTCATCCTCCTATTTGTTCTTCAGCTGGCTTTAGGGCAAGTTCTCCAAGGAGTGACCTCTTGGCTCATACTCCTGCTACTCTCATACAAGCAAGTACAGATTTGAAAACAAACCGTATTATCAAAATAGTATAATTTTATCTCCCACTTTAGTACTTATACCTTAGAAATTAATTCAGATAAATTCTCAGCTTTATAACTACGGACTGGGGAGTTGGTTTTTAGAAATAAAAAGGCTCTCTCTACTTCAGGTATTTATCCATCCATCAAAACTCTATGTCTGCGACTCTTCGATTTCAAAACCCTAAGCAGTTTCAAAAGAGTTATGCAGCCTATTATTTTCCTGCCTGACAAAGTTTGTTTTGAACCAATTAGCAATAAATCTGAGACAACTGTTCAAGAGACCCAGAGTAGTGTTCAGGGCATTTCACTACTTAATTCACTGATTCAAATCTAATTCAAGTTATCTTTTTCTAGAGGCACCAAGTACCTGAGTTCCTGTTAGCTGCTAGGACAAGGTGACTGATAGTTTATCATGAACATATTACTCACCCTTTTGCCTTTTTGGCATCTTAGGAATCTACTCTTGTGAGGATGCATCCGAAGTACTGCATCCAGGCCTGGGACCCCCAGCAGAATGAAGAAATGGAACTCTTGGAGTGGGTCCAGAAGTGGGCCACTAAGATGATCAGAGGGCTGGAGCATCTCTCCTATGAAGAAAGGTTGAGAGAACTAGGCTTTTTTAGCTTGGAAAAGAGAAGGCTCTGGGGAGACCTCATTGTGGCCTTCCAACATTTGAAAGTTTAATCAGGGGAGGGTATGACTGTTTATAAAGGTGGATAGTGATAGGACAAGGGGGAATGGTTTTAAATTAAGACAGGAGAGGTTTAGGTTAGATATTAGGAGGAAGTTTTTCACTCAGAGGGTGGTGAAACACACTGGAGCAGGTTGCCCCAGGAGGCTGTGGATGCTCCATCCTGAAAGCATTCAAGGCCAGGCTGGATGTGGCTCTGGGAGGCAGCCTGGTCTAGTGGTTGGCAACCCTGTCCACAGGAGGGGGGGTTAAACTAGATGATCATTGTGCTCCTTTTCAACCCAGGCCTTCTATGATTCTATGATTCTGTGATTCTATGATTCTATGATTCCATAATTCTATGAATAGTCTGGAGGCAGGTACCCACACAATGCTAAGATAAGTTTGTTTACACAAAATGAACAGTCTACAAATAATCATAGATTTATCAGTAACTATTGACTACGTTAGAAGCCAAACCTGGAACATCCTTTGCAGCAATAGTAAGATTATCATCCTAAGGAAAGATGTCTTTCAGCTACAGAAAGGCCTTTAAAAAGTAGGGCAGGTAAAGATTTAAGTCTTAATTATTGTCTTATTTCTTTGCAGTCTGCATTGCTCCTAATTTTTTTTTACCTGCTCAGCAGAAGGAGACCATCCGTTCTCATCTAATTAGTCTGGCCATACTTCAATTTAAATCACAATGTTGTACAACCACAATTTGTAATTAGTAATCAAAAGATGCTGCTGCCACTTGAAATATCCCATAGAACTGTGGGAATCTGCAGAAAATGCAAAACTGCGTTTTTGATTTTGTACAGTTTAGTTTAATCTGAGCTTTATTTTTGCCCTCTTTGAGATCAGTACTACCTGTAAGCAGAATAATCCTAGCATTAGTGCTAATAACTACAGCTCAGCTCCCTAATTTGCCTAATTTTAGCAGGTTCTGTTAGCCTAAGGTTTTCTGTCTGTCCCCCAAAACAATATCTTACTGTTAGTGAACCCTGAGAATGAAAGACTTGACTTTCTTTCCACTCCTACTCATTTAGTCATTTGGATTAAAAAAAAAAAAAAAGAAAAGATCTATTTTCATTTTCATTTTTCCTTCCAAAATATCACAATCACTCTCACAAAATGAAAATTTCAGGGGAATTCCCATGCTCTCAGATGGGATGGCAATTCCTTTTTATGGGGCACGAGGTGCAGGTCTCCAATTGGTAACAAAGACTGCAGAAAGCCACTAGTAATTACACTGCAGGGAGAAGGAAACATTGAAATGATGTACTTGCTCTGGTCATCTCTCAGACGTGTTCTGCTCATGCATGCTTCATGGTTCATGTTGCAGCAACTCTTAAAATGATTCTTTGACAGTTTATTTCAGTTTTTCTCCATATCTCACTTGGAAAGAAGGTGCTGTCTCCAGTGGAATCTCCTTCAGTACCTTCACCATTGTCCCACTTCTAAAGGAGCCGCTGTTCTGAAGGAGATGATGTTACCCTGTTATCCTGAAAGCACTTAAAATTGTTGAGAGGAAAACCTAAATGAGAGTTTCTAAGTTAGGATACTCATAATAGCCACAGCAGCACCAAGATTTTTGGTTCTCCTTTCCAAATAATTTTGCACTATATTACTGCCTGACTCTCAGGTCTGGACAGAAGTACATAATATTTTAAAAAGAATGCAGCAGAAGGGAGACTAACATCTTTGATGTATATTCTACTTCTCTTTCTGACCAAGGAAGTTAAAGCTATGATGGCCCAAGACTCCAAACAAGAATTACTGTAGAGGAAATGGCTCACTTTCTTGGCAGTCTGATCCCTATAAAAAAGAATTTCATGCTGCCTCTTACTATTGCAGAATATGGTGTCATTCAAGCTGTTGATTAAGTGCTCTGTAGCCCTGCCACGTGCTGGCTAAAACCCCACACCTGAGAATTCAGAAGGCTTTCTCAGCATTGTGCCACTGATGCATGGGTTGCCATTTATCTCTTTGGACCTGCTGGAGAGACAGAACAGTAAACACAGGCGTAGAAAATGTGGTCAGTGAGGCGAGAACTCTACAGTACCAACAAGTTTCTCTAAAGAACTTCCTCAGAATCACAGAATCACAGAATTGTAATGGTTCGAAGGAACCTCTAGAGGTCATCATGTCCAATTACTGTGCTGAAGCATCTTCCCTACAGCAGATTGCATAGATAGACATTCAGGTTTCTGAATATCTCCAGAGAAGGAGACTTCACAGCCTCTCTGAGCAGCCTATAACAGTGCTCTGACACTGACAGTAAAGAAGTTCTTCCTTGCATTAATATGGAACAACCTGTGTTCCAGTTTCTTCCTTTTGTTCCATGCTCTATTGTTTCTTGCCAACAAAAAGAATCTGCTCCCATCAGCCTGACTCCTGAACTTAGGATATTTATAAACAGTAACGAGATCCCCTGTCAGCCTTCTCTTCTCCAGGCTGAACAGTGTCAGGGCTCTCAACCTTTCTCATGCAGATGCTCCAGGCCCTTCATCATCTTTGTCGTCCTCAGCTGAACTATTTCTAGGAGATTCCTGTCTTTTTTTAACTGGGGATCTGAACTGGGCACAATATTCCTCACCAAGGCAGAGTAAAGGGGCAGGATTATCTCTCTTGACCTGCTGGCCACATTCTTTATAACATACCCCACTTATGGCCTTCAGGGCCATAAGGGCACACTGTTGGCTCATGGCCAACACGTTGCCTACCAGGTCCTTCTGTGCAGAGCTCTTCCCAGCAGGTCAGCCCCTCACCTGTACTGATGCATGCAGTTATTTCTCCTCACGTGCAGGATATTTGCAGCTACACTTGCTCTTGTTGAACTCTTCTCTGCCCAACTCTCCATCCTGTCCAGATCAACTTTGATAAGATAATCTATAATATTAGAGAAAAAATTCATCAGGGTATTTCTTTTCTCACTGAAGTAGAAAGGCAGATTGAGAAGTGGTTTTGTTTTCATCTTTAAGAAAATGAATCTTACTGTTACAAGAACCATTTTGTTTTCTATATCTGATGATTACTCATTTAATAAGAAAAGTTTCAGAACTCCTATTTCTTAAAGAGTGCTACATAATATAAATCCTATCTCAGAGAGCTTTGGAAATTCCCACATCCCAGCTGATATGAAATGCTCCTTCATCATTAAACAAGAGACACAATGACTGCAGCATTTGATAGTTTTAACTGGAAAGTAATTTTAGCTGTGCGTGAAGTGTGAATATAATTGCAATCTTTGAATATTACTGTTTCTATTATACTAGAACTCTGTTCCACACACCTTGCTCAGATAAGATAGAAATATTTGATCTGAATGCATCTTCAATTAACATTGCAGGCAGATAATGGAAGGCATTGATTGGAAAATTCTTATCATAGTAAAAAGCTTGAGAACTGAAGAACTAGTGAAGTCTGTCAGACTTGACTATACTTTCAACAGTGTTCATGATCAAAAAGGGGTATCATAAAAGTTCAGATGGTTGCAGCATTTTTTTAATTGTACCTATGCAAACAAATAAACAAATAAGCAAAAAAAGCCATGTCCATGCTCTTTTTATAAGTGATGTAAAGATAAAACATCTGATAGCATAAGTATCTTTTTTTTTTCTCTGCTAAAATTTCTTCATCTAAAAAGAATGGGAAGTACTTTTACAAATGATTAAAATTTTGACCAATAGCGCATTTGTAAAGCTACAATATCCTCAATGCACAGGCTAATCTTCTGTGTGAAGGCAATATCCAATAAGCATTGGATATTACACTGCTAGAAAATTGTTGAAGTCTTGGTTCCTGGTGGCTGAAGTTTCCCAGTGCTGAGAAAATACAGTGTTAATGAAATTCTTGATGGGGTTTTGACATAAGTCTAGTAAGCTTCTGATCTGGGAATTTTCTAATGAAAATTGGACTTCTTCATTCTCCTGGCAGACATTAAAACTGACTGCTATATATATACATATTAAAAAAAAAGAAGTAGCAGCATAACTTATCTGACCAGTACTGACTTCGTAAGCCTCACTATGAAATGTGAATACAGGTACTATAGCAGATACTGAGTTACAGACTGAGGATTTTTCTAGCCAACTGAAGTTTTTTGAGAATGGAAGAAAACTCCAAAGCATATTCATAAACAAATCTGTAATCAAAACAACTTCAAAAGAAAATACAAATATGTCCCTAATGAATCTATTCAGAGACTTCATTACTTGAGTTTTTTAACACATTCTTCCTCAGAGCAGCTATTAAGCCAACATTTAAACAACTACAGGCTAATACATTCTAAATGCAAAAAGGAACAAACAATTTCCTTTTCTCTGTGTGCTCTGGGTTCCTGGGTCATAGCCTCAGGACAATGTGAGGCTTCAATTTCCCCAAACACAACAGGGAAAGTTTCAATCCTTTTTTTTTTTTTTTTGCATTGCTGTCTGAAAATGCACTATTGGTCACTATTGAAGAAAAGAACAAGGCAGGTGGACAGCTAAGGTGATCTGGTGCAATCACTCCCACGTCATTACACCAAAGGGTTCTTCCTCCATCCGCAGACAGGATCAGTGCAGTGCAATGTGGGAAAGTCCGTCTGATGTCCATCCATTGCTGCATGAAAGAGGATCCTCGTATCTGAACTTTCAGTTTGATCAATATCTATGTCTATTTTATTAAGAGACTCTCGTATTGAGATCCAGAAAGAGTCCAACGCTCTGTCTCTCACTCTACTTTATCCAGTGCAGAACAAACACAAAAGGGGAAAGCAGACATTTTTCAGTGCTCAGAATATCCTGTGTAAAATCCTGGGATTTTACATAGAAGAATCATCAAGGTCTTCAGTCAAAAGGGACAAGCAGCAAATCAATCACAGGTATATGCAAACATGATTTATGGCTAAGTAAATAATAAATGTAAACTGTGATCATCACTCCCACCATTCTAAACCCTTGAAGCAGCAATTTCACATGTTCTGTGTTTAAATCAGTGAAAAAAAAGCTCGAACTTCATATTTCCCATCTTCCATATATCTCTCTGCTGTGTGTGTTCTGTGCACAGGCAGATTTCTGTAGATCTATTATGCACATTAAATCTGTGATCTGATTTCATGTAAAAATAATGATTTCTTGCTGGAGGTTCAGTTCTGTGGAAGAGATAAGAGAGGAAGCCTGAAATCATATGGCTGTTGGCTCTATGAGGAACACTGGCACCTGAACAGAAGCTAAGACTCATTTCCATGGAGCTGCACAGACATTTTCTCATGGCTTTCTTGCTCTAGATAGTCCCAAGTTATCTAAATCAGAGATTGAGTTTTGATTCATGTCTACCTGGTCATTCAAATTTATCTGGACATGGACATAAACTGTGACCAGGTCCAAGAGCTCCTGAGCTTTATAAAGCTCCTTACTGAAGTCATCTCCAGCGCATCATGATCTTTCTTTTACTGCTGATAAATGTCATGTCACTACTGGAGTATGAGACTGACCTGAAGTCAGTAACTAAAAAGCATCTTCAGAGGCCAGGAAGATTCAGCAAAGAATCTTTGCTGAATAATGAGGCAAGTAACACATGCATTGTTGGTTATAGATAGCCTTACTGATAGCCTTCACAATAAAATTTCACAGCCTTTATTTGGATTTTAACCTCACTTCTTTACCAAGCATTTTCTTTTGGGATGCTTGAACTCTGAGGATCTGCAGGCTGTTACTCGTGAAAACAGAGTGCAGAATTATAAAAAACTGGGAAAGGAAAAGAAAGAAGTAATGCAGCCCACTAATATTGTTTCCTGCTAGTAGCCTATGCTGAAGAATAAGATAATAAAGGAACTCCATCTGCTTCATGTGACCTCCTGCTGTCTGAGATGTAGCTGTAACATCTCTTCTGAGATCCTCTTAGCTGGAAGAAGGTAAAGAGACAATGGATGCTGAATCCTTGGCAAGACATAAGAGAGATTCCTGCAAGAAAAAAATCCTACCTAACAAACTGTCCCATTTCAGCCTGGCCTCTATGTCCTACAGGAAAAAACAAGCAGCCTTTATCTTATGGCTTCTGGAAAACAGTGAAAAACAGACAGCTGTTTTCTGACTTTGCTAAGTCCTCTTCCTTAGCAAGCCTTGTAATTGCCATTTAGGTGCTAACCAAGAAATGGTCAGAAATATGGATGGATATTTCCTGTGTCACAATGGTCATAATCAAGAAATGACTGTAATAAAACCAGTGTAATTGCTCTCTTACTGTAAAAATAGAAATCAAATGTTTTCCAGCCTTTCTCATGCAGCTGATCTACTTCCCCAGAGAGGTGCAATGGGAAAACTGCAGTTTCTACATATGCACCAATAGATAAGAAGTCTGGGCAGCCAGTGGAGCGAGATGCCTGCACAAAACTGAGCATGTCAAAATGAGAGCATACACACTACCACTGTATTTTGCTGAGAATGAAATGAATTGATATGCAGCTTCCCACTGTAATGTCCAATTGCAGACATATTATAGATCTTTTTCTGCTTTAGCAATCATTTGATAACTTCTGAATTGGAAGCTGAGTTAAAGATCCAAAAATGAGAATACTTGAAAGCAGGCCACTTTTAGGTCAGCCAGCAGAATGCATTTACACCACAGAGGCGTGTGAGTGGCTGACTTAGGTTACTTTTTAGGGACATGTGCCCTAGTGCCCAAATCAAGTGACTCTGAATGCTGCTTCTACTGAAATCAGAAAATCAACATAGGATTTACATTTAAAATACTTATAGACATATTATATAAAATTGCTGGCAGTGAATAACATCCAGATAAAAGTTATAGTAATAATCCAACCTCCAGGATCACTTCACTCCATGTCTGTTTTCCACTCTCTCTTTTTCTTTTTTTCTTTTTTTTTTTTTTCTTTTCCTTTTTTCTGCTTTAAATCCAGGCCTTGTAGATGCTTAGTTTACAGAAGGTCGACCAGTTTCTCAGCCTTATATGACAGGATGACAGGACACCATTTTCGGCTTACTTTCTAAGTACAAAGCCTGGATTTATGCCTCAATTTCCTATATCTCATGTATACACCATCAAGATATCCATGTCCCACTAACAGCAGTGACATTTTCTGTTCCTTCTCCATTCCATTCCTAAACTATTGGCATGAAGAAAACAGAAAGAATTTAAAAATCTTCTCATTTCATATCTGAAAAAGGGTAATGAACATTTCACCATTTCTGAGCCACTAAACAGAGATGAAAATGGAGCATGATAAAGATTGCACTTTTTTTGGCACTGTTATCTTGGAAAAATTACTGTTAGGTAATTAGACCATAAGCATCTTCACAGCAGGTACTTTGGCTTTATAACGACCTGGATTGTTTGTTAAGCACTCAGAGCTTTATCATGCTTTAAGAACAAATTAGTTATCGTGAATCAATTAGAAGTACCTTATCCATGCTAATGGATACACTGGATCATTGAGTAAACCTATTCAGAAATTCTTTATGAATAATATTCCTCCTGGAGTTAGCACAATATTAGTTTGCAAGCTTTTCATCTTGTTTTTGTTATTCAGGGTTTTTTTTTTTAGGATATTATTTTAGCATAGAAAAAAAACAGTTATTCAGTCTCTCACTGGTCTGTGAGATTTTCACTGTTTATTTTATTTTTTTGTCCATGCTAAAAGTTTGGTCAGCTGTGTTTCCTGCTGTTGTTTGTGACTTAACTGAACCTTTTTAAAGCAGAACATTAATGATAAATAGAAAATAACAAATAAGCCCATCTCAGCATGAATTTTTAGGGGAATAATAGTGTACTCTGAGATTTATGAAACCGATGTCTGGAAACACTTTCTTGAACTCTCTGCAACCCTCAAGATATTGGGACTAACTTGAAAGCAAAATGATCCGAAAGCAAATAAATTTAGTACATTCTATTCAGGTTATGTATTTGCAGAGCAGGTTTTTGCTTCGATACAGATGGTTGATCAAATCACCAGTGGCTGAAGTCACTCAGAGCTACCTGATTAGAGAGCTAAACAAGTCAGTCTGAGGAGACCAGCACAAATAAATGTATGTGCTGTTTTTATTTCTCTTCCCAAAGAAACACAAAATATTTGCTCTCTATTTTCACAGGAATACCTGCTATTCGATTGCTAGCTTGAATCAGTGAGTGGAACCAAATGAAAAGCAACAGGAATTCTGCAACCCACGCACTTCAAAATTTGTCTCCACAGAGCACCTTATGAGGAGTTTAACTAGGAGTACAATTTTACTTTGTTTTTCTCTAGACGAGAAAATTCTGGGTAACAAGTTTTTGAATTACAGTGTTAAATTCAGCAGTATCTGCACTGCATGTATTTCCACTGCTGAATAGAGTGTTTTGCTAAATAGAAATTAAAAATCCTTGCGTTTCCAAAGGAAATGGCAAACCTGATTTCCACAAATGGAGCCTTAGAACATTAGGATGTGTTTTTCTGTGAAAAAGTAGATAACAAGGAGAAAACAAAATGTATTTATAAGCAACTCACTAACAGCTGTAACACATGGCTCAAGACAGTTGGTAAATCTTTGCTTGAGGGGCTTTTTCTGATGACACACTTCTATAGCTTTTTTGTACTTTCTATTGGAACACATCACGTACATTGCACTTCTAAGGACAGAACAATTTCTAATCATGAGAAAAACTGTCAGCAGGATATTGGTATGAGAATTTGATCTGAAAACAAAATCTTGTATGAACACACTCTTAAACATGTCTATAAGTACATATTGCAGCCTTTTTCTTTCTTCTTGTCCAAACTAAAAGCCGTCGGAGTGACATTGTGGAGAGGTACAGAGGGTCTTTAGCAAAAAATCTACATCTTTCCATAAGCATGGCCTCCTTTCTGAAAAGGGTGATGAACAGATGACGGGCTTACAAATTAGCTGTTTACTTCCCCACAGCATGAAAATAATTCAACTCAGTAAGAGGTGCTTGGTCACTCTTTTCAATACACTGGTGATATCTAGGGACACTTTCACTTTGAAATCATAACTTGAAAGGACAAAGCTTTGTGGTCTTCTCTTACATTGAAAGGATTTGCCATGGAGGCAGATCTCATAATGTCTGTCTCACTACCTTGTTTTTGTCAGAGTAGGTATGTTCCAGGAGTGTCCATTCTCCCACAGAGCGCTCTTTTTGTCAGCTGTTGTCAGCCTGACAGGCTGTCCAGGATCTACAGAGATTTTATTGTTTTTCGGGGAAAACTTTAGCATATATTCTTTAATTAGGTCATAGTGCATTATTACACCCTGAACACAGCGTTGTGTATAATCTTAAGCATTTTCCACATTAATTCTATTTGCTAAGTCAATGCAATTACTGGCTTCTTTTGAAGATCATCGTACAACCAAATCCATCAGTGAAAAAATACAGTCAAGTCAGAATTTCAGCTACGAATTCCCCAAGAATATTTCAGGTAAATTATGATGACGATACAGCAGGGAATAGCTTTCCCATTTTCAATATTGGCAGGAGGAGGTTTAAAAGAGAAATAGCAAGCATCCCTTTTGGATAGTAAATTCAAACATTCTGTTTCACATCTGCATCATTGTCCTAAGTCCAGATCCTTGAACAAATCGTTTTATTTATCCACAACTCAACTTGTTTTTCTGAATCTTTTTCTTTTTCTTTTTTTTTTTTTTTCTGTTGTATTCTCTTCCTCGAAGCCTGTAGATGACAGGAATCTCTGCAAAGGAAAGAGCACTGAAGGAAGAGTGGTAAACATTTCAGAATTCATATTTGAAAACTATTTTTCAAACACATTCTTAAAAAAAGTTGTCACTCTATACTACTCAATAAAACATTATTCTGGAAATTTGCAGTATTCTCAAAGAATTCTCTCAGGATTAAAAGGAGTGCTCTCCTTTCAAGTAGAAGAAAAGATGATTATCTAATACTTACATTTGATGACTAGCATGGTTTATTTTTGTGTTTTGTGTTTGTTGCTTTATTTATTTATTTCCAATTAATTGATCAGCACAGCTAAAAAGACAGGAATTTGGATGTCTGTTTGGGAGCCACAATGATTGTTAATGCCAGCCCAAGCAATACAAGAACCCTGATGTCTGACTACTATAAAAACTGCAGCTTTATTTTGTCCCTTTTCCCTCCAGACTCTTGTCACTCTTAAGAGCCTTCCCAAATTCCTTGGGGCCAATCAACTGGTAGGTTCGCAGATGTTCTCTCCCATTGTGTGAAGTTCTTCTCAGCTAACATACATAAATTAAAGTACAGATTTTATCAACGGCATTCACATTCATCGTGCATCTGTTCTACATTTTTCTGATGAGATAGAAGCATCAGTACATGCTTTTTGCTCATATCAAACTAAGACTGAAGTGAGTAGAAAGTGGAGGCTGTATGCAGGTCTGTTCTTAGATATGCACGTTTAATCAACTGCCTCTTTCACGTGCACAATCATCACGCACACAATTCACAGGTATCTCACCTGATAGAACCACTCAGACACACAATTTTTTTATGCAACCATGGAAAACAGTTCACCAGAGCTAAAATTTCTTAGCAAGGAGAGGGCAGTGGCTAGCTACCATTAACCAAAGGCTGAGGTACCACAAACTTGAAACCATTTGTATTTGTCACAGTGTGTCTTTATCAGAGCTTAAATTACATACTTATCTATGTTACCTGCACGGTTTTTGTAATCCGTTTCCTTTCAAACCTATAGGAGAATGAATCTGGGCATTCTCCCCAGTATCCCTTTCTGAATAACATGTTACTCATCCAACTTACCCACTCAGTTCCTCTATTTTCTCCCAAATAATTTTATTTTCTTCTGTTTAAAACCTGCTCAAAATCAAACTCACTACATTAGAGAAATGATTTTGTAGTCTAAAACATCAACCTAAAATGGTAAACTAATCCAAAAAGAATGTTACTTTTCCCAGAGAAAGAGCCTGGACCAAAAGATATATTCTGAACCACTTCCAAGTACTAAAGTAGGGTTGAAAGTAGACAAGGAAAGGGAAATGTCCATATTTAAACAAAGAGAATTTGTTCCAGAACAAACAAACAAAAAAAACCCTAACCTTCCTTCCTGTCCTTTGACTCTAATTTGAAACTGAACTATGAACATTCTTGTTGCCAGAATACCTGGGATCCTGCTATCCTTACATGCAAATAAAGAGCTGCAGTTTTGCTTTCTTTTTGGCTCCCATGCAATTCTAAAACTTGTTATTCCTGATGGGCATTTCTATCACTTTTGTTGTTGCTACCTCTGCTGCAATTCAAGTACCTCTGTGACTTCTAATGCAAAGATACTGTAGAATTACCATTTACTTTATTTGACGTGGTTTTTGAATTCCTTCAGATGGTTTATTAGCATGATAATGGTGTTTGATATTGGTGAATGATAATTTCTCAGAGTAACTATATTGGTCAAAATGTAAATTATAGGAATTTAGAAAATGCTATGCCGTAATTCAAAGTGTGTGATGCCTATAGAAGAAATTTTATTTTGTTTACTTTTTCCCCAGAGGAATATATAATAAATTCCTCAAAGAAATAGACACATTACTCTCTGGGCTGTTGTTCTTCATGTACAGACAAGGGTTCTATCTCGCCTGTGAACTAGTAATCCTGGGAGGAGAAGGCAAGAAATATCTCTTAGTGTAATTTATTCAACACCTGGCATGTTGGGTTCCTAAAATTCTTTTCATTTTCTTGGCATCTTGATGTCTGAAGTAACATTAAACCAGGAGGGCTACTCCAAAAGTAGTGCTTCCTATTTTATTATTTTGACTCATTAAATCAGAGGCAGATTTTGGTGGTATGGCAGTGGAGACTGAACATTTCCTCCTATATTCCATTACATATTGTTGCTGTGTGACAGATGGCAGCAGAGGGGCAGTCTGACAAATGGCATCCGATATGGAAACGCACATGAAGGCGTGGAACTGAATTTTTCCATGTGGCAAAAATGGTACCCATCGACATTCATTGACACTTGCTGAACATTTATAGAGAGCAAACAGGGAATGCTGGCACAGTGAGGCAGTGGGTGGTGTATCTCGGCAGTGGTGTCAGCAACATGAAAGACAAGCTACATGCCACTCCAGACAGCCATGCACAGCTGTCACACCATGAAATGAAGAGCATTTTGTTCATCTCATCCAAGCAAACTGATGGATTACAACCAGGGAACAGTGTTCAGAGATGAGTATCAAGTTTAATGCATTGAAACAATGGTAACAACGTTGGAATATCACAGAGTTTGTGCTAGGTGAATCCCACAGATGCTCACACAGGCAAAGGAAGAAAATCTTATGGTAAAATGTGAATTCCTTAACAAATAAAAAATTCAAAATGCAGCCCTCAATGGATAAGGTGGTGTGCACTGTCTTTTGGGATAAGAAAGAATTAATTCATCTGGATTTGCTTGAACCTAAAAATGCCATAAACTTTGACAGTGACATGATGACTGACTAAGCTGAAGGCTCGAACTTCCAGTCAGGATAGACAAAATTTCTCTTGCAACATGATAATGTCAGACCCCATACCAGTTTAAAGACCATGGAACATGTGGCCAGTCTTGGCTGGACTGTCTTACCTCACCCACCATATAGTCCTAACTTGGCACCTTCTGACTTCCACCTGTTAAGACTAATGAAAGATGGATGGCTTGGGCAATGTATTCCTGACAACACCATCAAAGCATTTGTGAAACAGTGGCTCACCTGCATGCTATGTAGGCTCTTTTTCATTGTTGGTGAAAATGCACAGCTCTTGGTGGTGACTATTGAAAAACAGTGTTTTGCAGATGAGAATTTGCTCTATTAAATAATGTTTTTGTGCTACTTATATCTGTTGTAGTTTCCATGGGAAAAAAATAGGGTAAATTACTTTTGGAGCAACCTTCATGCTAGAATTTTGCAACTGTTCATTTTCCTTAAATGCTCTTCGATAATTCTTCTGAATAAAAAAGCACAAAACACACACACACACAAAAGGAATAATAGTATTTTCATGCACATTTTATCACTGTATACTCAGTGAATTCACAATCAGATTAATAAAAGTATAGAAACAAATGACTACAAAGACTCTGTTTATACTGGGTATTTGGATAATGAATTAATTAATAATACACATTTGGAGAAACTTGCATGCCAATATCGTATTGAACTTTGTTATAATTTTATCTCGTGCTCTACTATCATTTTCTTAGAATTAAAAATGTAAAGGGGAAGGGGAAGAGAAGGGAAAGGATCTCTACACTTGGAGGACAAAAGTCACCCTCTTCCCCTCCCCATCCAAAACAAAACCCAAAACAAAACAAAACAAAACAAGAGGAATGACAAAAAATAAATGGTATCCTGCAAACAGAAGGTATAATATCAGCCCACAGCTAAAGCTAATTTGGTCTGCTCAGCCCACCACATCCCTTAAAAAAGAAAATTTGCCTCCCTCTGGCTACATCACGTTGAGTCAGGATTCTGTGTTAGCAAAAAAGACGCCTTGTTATTTATCAGAAACTATCAAAACTATCTGTGAAAAGGATGGAGAAAGCTATTTGTTTATATAATGATGTGTTGAATAGAGGTAATCAGTGGTTAGAGGTGTTATGCTAGGCCCATCATAGTTTAAATTTAGCTCTGCATTGCTGCTAATATCGTACAGTTGCTCGTATCAGCAACTGATACGTTTCCTCCCATGGAGATGTAATTAACAAACTAAAGTTCACATTAGCAGCATTACTCACTCCCAGCTCCTGGCTTGCATTTGTTCTGTCATTCTCTTTTTAAAGACTCCACAATTATCAAGTTTGTGGGTCATATGTTTTTAATTTTTCTCAAATACTTTTCAGAAAACCTCACTGATATTCTTTGCCAAAGACTGTGAGGTATATGAATGATGGATGAACATACGTAATTAGATATGAGGTTTGAATTTCCCTTTGATAAGTAATGGGCTTATTGTTTTTAGGTCTATCTGGTATACCTGATGTGATGCAGAATTCTTAAAGAAAAGCACCTGAAGGCAAACCAAAAGTAACAATCCTTGGAAAATCACAGGGCTGAAAATACAAACATACTTGAGCTAGTATAAGAGACTTAGTGGCCACAGGGCACAAACATGAATATGTGAGAGTATACGAGATCACCAAACTAGTGCCAATGAGAGGACTCTGCATGCAAGCAGAGAAACACTATCATTTTATCATCAACTATTCGTTAGTACAGTTTGTATTATTATTGGAGATAGTAGTAGTTTACTAAGCAAAATCTTTAGAATACATCTGCTGTTTTCTAAACTCTGGTACCCTTGTATCAGAGGGTAAGCGTTCCTTTTAAGGATGTTAATTATACTAAATCGAGTTGATGCCAGCTGCTCAAAAAAAGTAATAAAATAGAAACATACAACAAGTAAGTGGTGACTTCTGTTGGATTCTGTTCAAGATTTTCCCCTTGTTGATGTTAAGCTTCCAAGCTGTGATTCGGTACCTTCAGTTGCTTTGAAAAGCAATGTTAGATGTGCCAATATTCCACAAGTACCTCTTTCTCTCTCCTTTCTTTTCAAATTGCTTTTGAAAGGAAAGAAGCATGATGTTGTCTTAGCTCCTCCACTGTAATTCCATTGTGAAACAAACTACTCTTGCATCAAGAATGAGCTCCAGGGACAGTCTGAATGGACAAACTGAGCTGCAACAACCCGTCTTCAGGATGTTGAACCTCCATGTTACAGTGCTCAGGAAATATGGAACTATTCTTGACACAGTTGGTTAATATACTGCAAAACATAAATGAAACGTGATTTTAAAGGACTAAATATAGAAGAGAACATATAGAAATGTGACAGACTACAAAAGGCATTTATCACTGACCTGTTAGAAGGGAATAGAAATTGAAATAACAAATTTTGCTAAAAGAATCGTCCCTGACATGGAAATTTCATATACAGTTCTAAAAAGGGAAAAGATACCGTGATTATGCAGTTTCTTTTTCATTCTCTACTAATAGCAGAAGCATACTAATTTTTTCCTATTTAATTTCATAACACTTGGTCTATAAACTGTCAAATAATGATTAATATCTCTAACATTAGTATGCCATGTATGTGGCTTAGGGGTCTTCATGTAGCAATTAATCTTTTCTTCCTATATACATTGCATAATTGTTTAAATGTACAATACAAACAAAATATCTTAGTCTACAAGAACATGCAGCTATAAATTTCAGTGAGTGCAAATAATTCTCCAGAGAAAGACATGCCAGATGAAAAAAGTAAAAGCACAGTTTTAGTGTTGGATTGAGCACAGCATTGTAAATCCCATAATTCAAGGTCAGAAGTGGTTCAAGTTCCAAATCATTAATAAAGAGCTGCTTGTGGGTGAACTGAACACAATGAAATGTGTTTATTTGAAGCATGTTTTCTGAAAGGTCATTTAGGCTCAGGCTGAAGTGGTGACACAGTCAAATGGGCTGTCACTAAACCCAAGTGATTTGGTTTACCACCAAATAAACCAAAAGCCCCAGTTCCAGCAGATGGTCTTGTTTCAGAAAATCATGCTGTAAACAAACTCACTTTCTTTAAGCAGAAAGAAATGTTCTCTTTTCCTTTTTTCTCTTCTTTTCTCTTCTTTTCTCTTCTTTTCTCTTCTTTTCTCTTCTTTTCTCTTCTTTTCTCTTCTTTTCTCTTCTTTTCTCTTCTCTTCTCTTCTCTTCTCTTCTCTTCTCTTCTCTTCTCTTCTCTTCTCTTCTCTTCTCTTCTCTTCTCTTCTCTTCTCTTCTCTTCTCTTCTCTTCTCTTCTCTTCTCTTCTCTTCTCTTCTCTTCTCTTCTCTTCTCTTCTCTTCTCTTCTCTTCTCTTCTCTTCTCTTC
>NW_024885344.1:8264300-8291351 GCF_019232065.1 Centrocercus urophasianus
TCTCCTCTCCTCTCCTCTCCTCTCCTCTCCTCTCCTCTCCTCTCCTTCCCCTTCCCCTTCCCCTTCCTCTTCCCCTTCTCCTCCTTCTCCTATTTTTGCACCAAAACTTAATTTGACAAATTCTATTCATTTCTCAAATTTTATTTTGGATTTTGGTGTATTAATGACTAGGTAGCAAGTATATCAGATCGATGGAACACACAAATCAGAAGATAAAGTGCTCTTTGCTTGAAGTTAAACAGATCATATTCACACAAAGATCTGCATGCAGTGTTTTAAAATTAGAATAAACAGAACATTGTACTCTTCCTCTCACCATTGGAACTAGACCTATTGTCCCAAATAAAGAAAACACAATTGTCTGCATAGTTAATAAGAAACAGACATTACAGTGTTAAGTTCAGCTGACTATGCTTATCACATTTTGAATATATCTGCATTTTATTAGCAAAGAGCAACATCAAAGGATTATTTGAATACATTGATTTCTGCCATAAATTACTCTCAGCAATCTGATAATCCAGTGAAAAAGAGTACCTCATTAAGTAAATGCTTACAGTATGTAAAAAGAGAATAATACTTTTGAATGAGTGTACACCTGTATTTGCAGCAAATCTGTCAAAGAAGGAGAAAGTCATCCTGCATATAACACTTTGTGTTCTTTGACATGAGCTATAACCCTCTAAGGCCATACAAAACACAGAGGGTTTGCAGGAAAGCAAGGTAAAGAAATAGTATGTTTTTTAAAAAGACTAAAGTAGAGGATAAAAACAAACCCAAAAAACTACAGCTTAACTTTCATTGCTATATTTGATGTTACTTTGTCTTGCTGGGGTAAGGCTCGTGCAATCATCCTGAGGTTGCCCTCATCTGTGAACATCACATGCTTCAGCTCCATCCACTTCTTAAGACATTTATTTCATTCTGGTGTGCAGCCATTTGAGATCATCAGTCTTTGTTTCTTCGTATTAAAATAACGTCACTCACCATCTCCTGAGAACAAAGAAACTGGTGCTTTAATTTGTTGAAAGAAGATTTGATTCGCTAAAGTTTCATGAAGGGCTCATAGCTTCCAACCACAGACTGTCTCCAAGCAATAAGAGGGCAGTGCAGGGCATCAAGCCCCGTCCCAGGTAACTGGAGGATGATGGCCAAGCTCTGTTAAAGTCAATTGATTAGAGTTCAGCCCTTACCATAACCCTAAAGACTTTCTGAATTCTTCCTCACAGTACTGAGTCATCAGAAAATAAGAAGCAAGAGTCTGTCATGGATTAGGAACTATATAAAAATAAAACCCAAATCAATACCAACAGAGTTTCATCTCCACCCCTTTGACCAAGGGAAGCTTCCAGGATTATTGGCATTTCTAGTAAAAGCTATTCCATTACATTTTCCTGACCATAAATTAAAAATAAGATGGCAGAATGCTCATGTAATATAAAAGCATCCTTCAAAGTCTGGACAAGTTCAAAGAACTTCTCAAAGATAGTACAGAAATAAGACATCTCTGCCAAACAATAGCAAAATGAGAGAAAATAAAAATCAATTAATCAAACGTGCCTGTTTCTTTTCTTTTCAAGGCTGCCTTTGCAGACAAGAAAAGTTTGGAATCATAGAATCCCTGCCTTTGCTATTTAAATGCTACCCTTTATTCACACACGCAGACAAAAAAAAAACCTACCATCTTGCTCAATAAGAATGATGTTTTTTTTATTTCCTTTTAATTTGATCCATGTCATCTGAGAGCAGTATAGAGTAATGATGGAGAGTACTGCTTTCAGATTAATTTGAGTGAGGATGGTAGCATGAAATCAGCCAAATACTGCCAGTTTTCCTGGATCTCCTACATGTCCCATGGGCTGTGTTCTCTTGCGTGTACTTGGTCTCTGTTTTTGCTCCAGATATCACCCCTGATACTGGCTAGGTTTATCAAGAAACTTATAGTACATATTACCACATTTGTAATGTTTCTTTGGCACTAGTGTGGAGATGTGTTCAGGAGATCATTTTCCCTACACAGCGGCAGATGAGCAAAGCCTATTGCTCTATTCTGGTGTACCTCTGATATGACAGATGACTTGTAAAGGTATGTAAGTTGCATCACCACAAGTCCAGGGAGAGCATTGTTTGTTTGTTTGTTTGTTTTCCCACCAGATAGAATACATTAAATTAAACATAACCCAAATATGCCAGGACAGAACAGGTATATTCTGAAAAGTTATTATTCACAGTCACCGAAATGAAAAAAATACTATATCACAGAACACTACTACCCCCCCAAAAAAATAAATAAATAAAAATTAGAAAGCAACTCCACAGTAAGCATGAGGAGATATACCTGACCCTATTCCCCAGACGCCACCACTTCATATGAACCCCACTGCTTTGGATTTAGAAATGGGAATATGACTTGGCATTACCACAAGAGGTGAATGATCTGGGCCAGTCTGAGTTCATATGCAGGTGAGCAGGTCAGGAAAGGTAAACATACTTGATTTTGTATTTAATCAAAATGAAAAATGTGAGAACTTCAGTGAAAAAAGAGGCAAAGAACTTCTTACCCATTAATCTTTCTTAAGGAAAGAGTGACAGCTGTTTTAATAAGACAATTGAGGATATTGAGAGAAAGTGGAATTTGTTTTTGATTATAAAGCAGAGCTGTAAATCATTTTTAAAGTATCTTTGTATACTCCCTAATCTGTCATAACAAAGAAGCCTGGAGTCCAAGCCTATCTGCACGAATAGAGTAGCAAGAAAAAGATGCCTATCCCTCCACTAGGGAATCAGCCAGCCTGAAATCAAGGTCCCCAGACACAATTTGAGCACTTAACATTAAGAAAACTCTGCAATCACAGGCCGAAAGAGGATAGCTTTCAACATATAGAAGAAATGCATTCATCTCTTACCTGCAAAAAAGACTGCTCATTCCAATTTATTTTCTGAAGTGTAAAACTTCTACAAAACAAAGCAAAATCAATGATACTTGGCATTCTACAGAAAGATGACAGAGCAGCAATGAGTCGGTCTGTCTTCCATCAGGCACGTCTAAGCTCTATAGCTTAGACGTGCCCAGTATTGGATGCAATGAAGCTTACTCTTTGTGTTGTGAAACCACCAAGTGTAACAGACCCTAGACTGTTGGAATGACCAACTTTAAAAGGTAATTTGCTGCCAACCCCACTAGTACTACATATTGTTGGTAGAAATTATTACTAGTAGAAATATCAGATGACATTACAGTCTTCAGGATGAGCTCTGCGAGATTTCTATTCTGTCATTCTACAGCTTTAGGTGGTGGAAAAATGGAAATGTTTGTTACTTTTGATGAGATGGACCCAAAAACTTGTTCAAAAAATTGTACGTATTCTGTTTTGAAAATGCTACAGAAGTGCATGTATGCATTCCACCATGGTGTTTCTGTTGAACATCTAGTCACTGAAGCACATTATTACAGTATTATGCTTAGATAGAATGAAAATAGTTAAGCACTGTAATAAAAGTGCTTTATTTCTTTTCTATCTCTATGTCATCTATTTGCATCATACATTTTTGTTTGGTTTCATTTTTGGTTTTATTTCTTTTCTTCATTTCATAGAAAGGATTTCACAAGGTCATGTAGCTTTCAGCATTCTTCTCTGCATCAGATTCAAGAGTGATTGGCATAATTTATTCTTTAGAGAGACAACAGCACATTTTTACAGCTTAGCATGACTTTTATCATGTCCTATGTTTATAGTTGGGTTTGGGGGAATGGAAAATGTTCATGAATGCTGCGGAGTAGTACCTGCACCAGAAGCATTTATCTTTGTAAGAAATGATCGATCAGCCTGAACGATGTCCACATGCAAAAGTTAAGTTCAATAGCCTTGAAGGATGGATGAACCAGAAAAAGAGAATTTCTTCTTACCACAATTAATGTAGTGTTTCAATACTCCCTTTGTTACATCATTTTCTAGGCTATGTGATTTATTTTAATCTCTATTTTGAAATTCAGGAGGGCTGAGAGATCCTAATGGTGCTTTCAAGTGTAATTGGTTCTCCGATAATACTATCTTATTCTGGGGTCGAATTTCCAAGTCAGTCCACTGCCATGATCTTTCCATCCCAAATTGCTTTTGTCTCTGCTTTTTGCTGTAAACTTTTGCTAGGTGTGCCACACAGTATTCTTATCTATGACACCGACAGTTTTTTTGCAGAGCTTTTAACCTGTTATGTGATTGCATTTTGCTGATAATATTGACTTACTGTGCTATAGTGTTATATCAAGATGCACTGCAATTAATGCCACATCAGCCTGTATTTTAAGTTCATTATATATCTCTATCTGGGTACTTCTTGCCCATAGGAGAACAAGATGGTATTAAAGTCCTTTCCAGCTTTTCTCACTAAGGACATTGTAAACACAATATTTATAGACACAGTGCAAATTGTTCTATTTATTTTGAGGTCACAGTCAAAGGTTAAACTGAAGATAAAACTTGTTTCTTTGAGTGCAGATATTCACATCTTTATATAGAATAAATTTTTGCCAGCACTCATAAACTGCTGATTTTACTTTTTCCTACTTTTTCTATCTTCCTATTCCGTTACACATACAGGATTTATGGCATTTCTGCTAAATAGGATAAGATCTCAGTTAACTAATAAATCTTGGTTAATTAATTAATTATATACTTTGATATCAAGGGTAGCATGTCTTTTCATGCTGATTCTGTCTGCCTTTCACTTTGTGATTGGAAGATGTTTCTAAGAACTGCGGAAACTAGGAGTGTAACCTGCTAACATTTAAAAAGCCAGCACTCCAGAAGTATAAAAATTCACCAGGCAAATGGCAAGTGATTCTTGCAAAAAAGGAGCCTGTACATATTAGGGAACTAATATGAAGAGACTTTTGGAAGAAAAATGTCCTATTTACTAGTCAAGCTTTATAGACACAGATGTCCAGTAAGTATGCTCTTAAGATGCTCTTAAGAGAGATCAGGATTTAAAGCATACAGGTAAAACAGTTGTCTACTGGGCAGACATTACAGTGGAAGCAGATACGGACAGATAGAGAACCAACAAATGGTACAGAGATTAAGACCCCTACTGGTAAATTGCACATTCTCTCAGGGTACAGTAATGGCACTCTATAGCTGTAATAGTATCACAACAAAGATGGCTGTCAGAAACCTTCAATTTAAAGACATATGTATACTCAGAACTCCAATTGTTGAGGAGGAATGTGTGATTGTATTTTTATTTCTAATAATTACCTTTTGGATAATTAGTATCATTTGGAAAACAGAAATATGTAAGAGGAAAACTACTTACATAGCATATAATTATATATACTATATATAATGTAATATAAAATATATTTTATATATAGGATTTTATATATAGTTTTTAACAAATAAGAGCACAGAAATTTGTTACCACAGTGAGGAAAAATACTTTTCTACTATATCAATAGCATGAGACTTGTTGCCAACATGCACAGCTGGCACATACTGCACAGCTAGAGGCTCATTTCAGATACAGATGAACAAAAGTAGCAGCACATTGCAGTGTTCAACAGCAGCTCATCCTTGAGGCACATGTGGCTACAGGTAGACAGCCTGAAACATCCTCCTGGTTATGTCTTTTTATTTTTAGCAGTGTGAGCTATTTCACTTTATCTTTTTAATCAAAGAGAACAGCCTGTGATCAGCAAGAGCATGCTTTCATCTCAGCCATTGATCATAAAATTGGCAGTTTTCTTCAGCCTCTTTTAAGCCTTGCAGTCACTTAGGATTCCAATTCTGCACCCCAAACATATGGCATGAAAATAAATAGGTTATTATCTTGAAAGCAGATGAAACTCAGCCATATCCTTGGAGCATTTCATTGTTTTCCCATCTTTCAAAATTGTTAGAGTGTTACATTGGCTTTCCATAGGCTACAGAGAATCTGTTCTAGCATCATCACCAATTTACAACTCAGTTCAGTAAATGTCAAGTTCCACCGGATAAGCCTGACAGTATGCTACCTTGCCCTGAAGTTAACAGGTTAATAGGAGATTTTTCCCTCTGGATGGGAAAATGCTTATTGAAATGCTCTGTGTTGATATGTGACAAATATCCAAGGGACTGTAAGAAATGTATTTACATAAATGAAAGGTTTTCATACCCAGACCAATTGCTGCATGAAAAACTTTCCTCAAACACTTGTAAGTTCAAATTTGTTTGCACGCTTTTACTAGAGCCTTTAACATCCGTGCTTGAGCAATGAGAATTGAAATTCTGATAACATCTGATACTTCTTTGTTATATGTTGAGAAAGGAGAGAAATCTACCACATTTTGAAATCTTCTTTTGTAACTGGTGAAAACATTAAAACTGAAGAACAGCAGGTTCGAAATAAAATGTGGAAATAAATTACCAATCAAGAATATCGGAGCATTAGATAAGGGAGGCAGTAATCTAAAAAAGTCAGAAGCTTTGAGAGATGCATACAGCTGCTTTGAAAGTCTGCAGTGCTGTCGGATACGAGCAAGTGTTTTCTCTCTCTTCACACGGAGGTAGTCAATGCTATGCCTCTTTTACTACATAGGAAGAAATTAATTTCTTGGAAAATCCCCCTACCAAGTCTTCTTCTCAGCATACATTGGATTCTAGTAATTTGGCATGAATGAATTTTGGAATGAATCTTAGGCATTTTTAATAGGAACACTATTTACAGAGATACAAATAGGGATAGTTTCTCTGTGTTGCAGCATGGTCAACTTGCCTTTTTAATGACTAGACTGCACCCAGAACTTGGTGCTTGCCTTGGATTTTGGAGCTCTTGAATCAGTAGGCAGATATAACCTGCACATCGCTCTCTCCAAATTAGAGGACAATTGCTGCATAAATCTGCCTGTCACATGCTTTGTATTTTGCCCTGAATTTTTTTTAGTTTTTAGCTACAGAAAATATCACTGCGTGTTAAACAGGAGCTTGCTTCTGAAAACCCTACTATACACAAGCAGCTTAAAAAATAATAACTGAGTTAGTTTGTAGGAATGCTTTCCCCTCACCTATGTAGCATATGAAGTAGTTATTTGGTTAAAGTGACTAAGGCATGAATCTGTGATCACTGATTATATGATTACTGCACATGAGTCTTACCCTAGCTCCCAGGAATGCCACACTGGCAGAAGAAGAAGGATAAAAAAGGGAACAACAACCATGAGGGAAGGTGTCTGACATCAGAAGCTTCATGAGGTGATACCTGCTTGCTGACGGACCGTCTTGGCCCTGCTACCTGAGACCTGCCTCTTCCTCCTGGGCTTGCTCTGCACTCTACCTGCTTGCTGCCTGAGGCCAGTCACTCTGCTGCCTCTCTCCACCTGCAATTTGCCTCCAACCATAGGAAAGGTGTGCAACGGGACACTGCTGGATCTTGGTGGTGACTATTCCCACTTTACGTAATTCTTGCTTCTTTCCTATCTTTCCTATTGCCTGCTTTTCCTTTCCCATTGCCCCAGTTTGCAATAGACACCGACCTCCCCTTTCCCATCCTCTTGATTGATTAAGATTTGTACTAAACTGGTCAGACCTACGTTTAAACTGTTGTTTCTTAATGTCACGTCAGGTATACCTACATCAAAGAATCTTCTCTCCCTCCAATAAATTGGAGCAAGACAAGGACCTATCTTCTCTCAGCTGGCATTTCATACCTATATTTTAGACTGTCCATAGTGGGAATGACAACTATGATCCTTTCAAATTCCTTGAAATCACATCACTCTGTTGTAGCCTTAAGAAAGTGGGCTACCTGCACTGGTTGATGTGGGGATCACTGAAACACAGTGGTGGGTGCACACCACATTACCATCTTGATCTCACACTGAAGAAGCATCTTGCCATTTTTAAGCCCTTTATCCCTAGCCTTATACTTGGTTTTGGCTGGAGAGATCAAAAGAGAAGGATAGTGCATTTCAGCCATGTTCCCAGCAAGAAAGCTAGGACACCAGGCTATTCTCTAGCTTAATTTCTGGGGAACCTGGACAAAGTTGTTATCTTGTGCCCTGAGAAAAGACAAGACTCAGACAAATTGCTATGTTTATGCTTTGCACTGGGTAGAAAGTCACATTCCAAAACTGTATTTTAAATGTTTTAATATGAATAAAGATTGGAAAATATTGCTGAACTAAAACCACCTCAAAATTTTAAAATTTATTTTAGGACCATCTCATGGTTTGATGCAGTAAGTGAAACAGATTGTGGTCATTTTTGTTAAGAATTGTCAGCATAAGCTGTGTAGTCTACTGGATATGAAAACTGGTTCAGCCTACAAGGCAATAAGCTGCCTCAAAGAATACCTGGGCCTTTGCCACAGCATAAAATTATGATGAAGTAGAAAGGTCTCATTGTAACCTCACCTGGCAAGTGATGTCACCTACCTAGATGTCTGCAAGGTCTTTAACATGGTTTGCCACCACATCCTCATCTTTAAATTGGAGAAATATGGATTTGATAGGTAGACTGTTTGGTGCTTGCAGTCCCTTCAAACCCAAGCCATTCTATGATTCTATGATTCTCTAATATGACTCATACTCCCAGTTTCCATCTGTGAAATCCTCATAATGTGTTTTCCTTCGGAGGAGTTTGTGAGTTTATCAACCATTGAGGATTGTCATCCAAGAAATGAGAAGCATGAAAAAAAAACAAGAAGGCCTAAAACCATGTCCTGATGAATAGATGAAATCCTTTCAAAAAAAAGTTGCAGACAGCAAGAAAGTGGTCATTGCCCTGGGGAAGGAACAAAACTCTGGTGTTGGTGGCTTTTTTTTCCCAGTTACTGAGATGAAACATAGAGTTGACTGTTTTTTGCCCTTACTTTTTCTCTTGTGCCTTCATCGTCATAACTTCTACCAAGAGACGTGATCCTCCATTACACAAAACTAATTTTCCTAGCTCATGGAACAAAGCATCAATAGTACAACATAATTGCAAGCGGTGTTTTTTGCATAGGATTAAGACATGAAGGAGGAAAGATCTCAGCTGTGCTTCTACTTTTCCTGCCTAGTGTCTTGAGGAATAGCCTGCTGAGATATGTGATTTAGCTCTTTCAGTCCAGCAGGACATACTTCTACAGCAGCCTAGATTTATACATTATGTAAAATAAAAGGTAAGCATAATACTTAATCACATCCCAATGAGAAACAACCTTTGTACTGAGATTAGTAGATTGCCTACATGCATACAGAGCTCACTTCAAGATCCCTACCAGCCTGTGGCAAGGTGGGGAATGTCTTGAACTTGCTGTGCAGAGGAAACAACAATTTCCAACAGGAAATTTCCAGCAGGAGATGGAAACTACTTGATTTTTATGGTCCCTTCCAACACAAGCCATTCTATGATTCTATGATTCCCTGCAAGGTGTTGCTAAACAACCAGTTGGAGAATTGATCTAAAGAGTTATTTTGAATCATCCTTCAACAGCTGCCTGCAGGAACAGAGACATTTATCTGTGTTAACCATATCAGTATCACACTTACAAATAGCAAGTCAATTTGACAAACTGGTATGGGGTTGCCTTCTTGCACAACACATCTGAACTCTGAGATCCATCAAGCTGCATGGTAGGTGCCTTCTGCTCTGTGTGATAGCCATGTACAAATTGCAGAGTGGCTGTCCAAGATTTTATGAGAGAAGAAATAATAAAAAGAACCAGGCTTTAATCCCAAGACTCTGAAATTGTTCTTTGTGAAGCAATTTGAATTGGCAGACCCGAGACATATGATGCACAAATACACACAAAACCTGTTTGATGCAGGAGCAAAATAGAAAGGCTGGGTGAAAAAAAATGATAGAATATTTACTGTAAAAAAAGGCAGATTCCATGGAAACATAATTTTGAACTGAATTTGAAGTTTTCATCCTTCCTGGAAATTTCAGTTCTCAGAGTGGAAGGGATGGGAAGAAGTTTATTTACTCAGTGTTTATTCTGGAATGCTTCAAATCTCACTGATGTAAGTGGGACTCTTTTCATGTCCATTGGAGAGCATGGTCTCCCGCTCTGATTTTTCTGCTTCCTGAAATAAAGATCCTTTCAAGTCTGTACACTAGTAGCCAGAATACGTAACTATTGCCTTACAGAAATTATAATAACACTTTCTTTTTGTCCCTGAAAGAGTTATCAAAAACTTGGAGTAGTTCTGCAGAGAAATGCAGGAATGTTTCTGATACCTCAGGAAGGTGAATGCTGCCTAAATGATTTCTCTTCAAATCCTTATGGGCAAACTTCCACATTGCTGTAAGAGTCTGTTTGCTATCTAATTCCTAGAGAGATGCAAGGCACTCAAACTTTCCAGTAAAAGCATAAGTTTACGTACAGAAAGGGCTAGACAATCTATATGATTGTGAGTACTCAGAATCTGGTCTCCATGCTTCTCTATACTTTGTCAAAATTGAGGTAAGATCCAGTACTACCATTAGAATTTAAGAGCGATACCAAATATAGTAACTTAATTCAGGGAGTAATGAATTCTGTGAATTATGAATTAGCATTCAGTGCAAGCTGCTTAGAACAGATTTACCAGCCAAATCTGGTTTAAGTGATGACCATTTAAAGTGGACAAGAAGAAAGATGGAAACATACTTTCAAAAAGCAGAACTACAGTGGAAAATATCCAGGGGAAAAAAATAATCCAGTAAGAGTTGACTAGCAAAACAAACTGCAAGCTAAGATGATTTGCCTCAGGAAGTAGAAGAGTCTGCCTTTTATATTGTGTGCATTGGTGTTCTGACTAGAATTTACCACAGTTAAATTTAAACACCATAGGAAGCCAATACCACTTCTGTTTTTAAGGAGTGAATTTCTGACTTATGTGGCACAGTTGTTACTGGCTTTTGGTTATATCAGATGTTTATAGAAGGACTCTGGAGGTTTTGGGACAGGCTGAGTGAAGCACTTTACTTATTTCTCAGAATTGTATTTTAGATCTCACAGAAATGTCAAAACTTCAGGAAATTACAAGGTCCTTTCTAGACTCATGATGAGGAGCAAGTGCTCATCAGAGAATCACGACACCCACCACACTCTCTTCACCCACATGCTATTTCTCCATTCTTGATCAAGGAGGATTTGCCCTTGATAAAGATGTGTTTATTGCTCTTGATTACTTTCTTGCTATCCTTATATTTGGAAATGAACTCCAGGAGACTGTGTTCCATGATTTCTCTAGGGGCTAAGGTGAGGCTGAGTGACCACAAAGCTTCTAACTGATTTTCCTATTAAAAGGGAAAGCTGCAGCTGAACAACAAAAAAATGCATTCTAAGCTCTTCCTTGGTGACTGAAACATAACAAAACTAGCTTCTAACGCCAAGAGTTCTTCAAACACAATTAATCAAATCATATCAGCCTTCACTGTGTTGAAGTATATAAGGTTCATAGGCAGGTCGCATATTTTATTTGTCTCATAATGTTTTAAGCTGGTGATCTCTGTACTTTTCAGTTCCATCACTTTAATCAGTCCAGACACGTAAATTATATTCTTGATGATGTTCTCACAACTTTGACTGTTACTGAAGAAAAACAGTTTGGAAATATTTTGTGATTTATTTATTGATGCTCTTTAGGGGTAATTAAGGCAAATGCTGATAATAGCAGTGTTATTTTAGGCTCCAAGCAGTCATAAAAAGGCGTAACTATTTTGGTTTTTTTTTTCCTCATTACATCTTTAATTGATGCTATACTGGAAAACTGGAGTATGTGTTACTTTAAAAAAAAAAAAATTTATTTAGGCATTTCTCACGTTTTTAACCTGCAGTATTTAATCCTGCAAATTTCAATCATTTGTTTAAATGAACTAAACCCAGATTAATCTGTAACTGAGTCAGCGTTTGATTAGAATGTAGGTTGAATCTTCTTGACAGAGAAAAGAAGAGGAAAGGAGGGAAAAGAAGAGGGGATTATGGTATACACTGCAAACTTGTTATTATATACCATATATTTTTTATAAGCTTCCTAATCGAAAAGTTAGCTTTATAGAAATTCTTTCTCACTTAGAAATGTTCTGAAAGTAAGTCTGGTTCTTGAAAATACAAATGTCCTGCTGTAACAGTTCCCAAAAATGCTTCAAAAGTACCATGTGAAATAAAATTTTCATCATTTATATGTTTCTTTGTGTTTATTATGGTTTAAAAGGCAGGCAGCTATGCACTACAAAGTATTTGCTCACTCTTGCCTCTCAGTGGGTGGGAGGAGAGAATTAGAAAAAGGTAAAACTCTTGGGTGGACAGTTCAATAGGACAAAGAAAGAAGGTAAAATAATAACAATGATAAATATAAAAGGACACACAGAAGAAATGATGTACAATGCAGTTTCTCACCACCCACTGACCAGTGCCCAGTTTTATTGTTCAGCATGATGCCATGAGATATAGATGTCCCATTGGCCAGTTTAGGTCAGCTGTTCTCATTTTGTTATTGTGCTCTCTCCCAGCTCTTTGTGCCCCACCTCAGCTCCTCCCAGGCAGATCAGCGCAAGAAGCCAAAAATCCTTGACTCTATGCAGTCACTGGCACAAGTTAAGCATTTTTGCTCAATCAACCTTATTCTTCTCCTACATACAACATCTCACCAGCTACTAAGAAGAAAATTAACTCTATCCCAGCCAAAATCTTGACAGTACTGTGGTAAATAATGGTTTAAAAACATGATACGTATTTGTTTGTATTTGTAAGCACATAATCTGAATCTAGAGTGATTGGTAATAATCTGATACCATTACCATGCTCAGAAAGATGAGTTTAAACATACTCTAAGTATTTGTGCACAAACGTGTACTGATGTGCGTGTTTGTTCTCAAGTAATTCAAAGGCAATATTAGCACGTGACTAATAATTTTATACCTTCCTCTTCTGTTTCACACAGACATTAAAATATTTTTTATAATCCATTCCCCTCTCCAAGGAGTCCAAACAACTTGCAAGGGGAAGAACAACATTGTCACTAATTCTATCCTGGTCACGCTTTTCTTTTGCTTGAAAACACAGCTTTAGGGAAACAAAATATTTTCAAGTTGATGAATAACTTCTTTGTCTTTCACTGCCTGTCCAATCTATTGAAGCTAGCACTGATATGACAGACTAAGACAATATCACAGCAGAAACCTTCTCTAGCTAATTAAGTAGGCATATACCAGGCAAAGAAAGCTATGTAACACAGGAAAGAAACTAGATAAGGTGCCTGGTTTGGGAAGACATTCATGTCCTGTGCCTGGAGGAAGAACCCAGAAGATGTCCTGCTGATAGCCAAGACAAAAAATTAAGCTGGAGTAACTTTGTCACAGAGATGAAGTAGCAATGTTTTGTATTCTGGTGATTAAAGAACAGGCAGTAACATTGGTGACAAGTGACATCATTAAGATAGATTTAAAAGCAATTTTCAGTGGAAGTAGAAGAGGAGGGAGTAAGGGATTATTAGCAGAGATTAATCACAAATAGATGTGCCGGCTCCGATTTGGACCCAGAACTGTACTTATATATATGTACGTGATAAACAAATCTTAAGCTGAAAACTGTAATGTGATTTCTCAGAGCATGCTTTGATGTTAGATACAAGCTGAAAAATAATCTTCACTTGTAAATCTGTGTCACTGAATTTATCAAAAAAATGTGCACTGAAATAAGAAGGCTTAAAGTTAAAAATAAGAATCATAAAAGAGAAAAAAGAAAATAAAGAGTGGCTATTTCTTCATACATTTCTGCCCTCGATCCTCAATTATCCACAAAATTTGTTCTTGCATTAGTTCAATTTTCCTTACCTATCAGTAGGGAAGTATCGCACAAAGTTTGAACAAATAAGAAAAAAAAATTACTGCTTTTTTTTTGTACTTGGTAGAGAATAAAAGTGAAGAAAAGCCAATCAAGAAAATTTCTGCTGAAAGAGAAAGCAACAAGATGACATTGCATTACCTATCTTTTTTACTCCTGAAATCTTATCACTCCCCAAACTCTGCACCTTCAAAATTTTGTTATGCTACAAGTAGTATGAATGATTCACTAGATTTATCCTAAGGCAGGCCTGCTAGTCCTTTTGGGGGGTTTTCTGTTGAATCTTATAAAAATTATACTGAATATGCTGTTTTCTAAGCCTCTATGAACACTGAGCTTTTTTTTCCGCTTTTGAGAGAGTTGGAACTTACTGTGGCATCAAGTCAAAACTGGACAGAAACTTCAACAATTAGAAAAATGAGGGCCCAAATAATCAGTGAGTTTTTGAAAATTTGTCCTCAGAAGTATAATGAAGCCAGCTTAAAATTCAGCATGATAAAATATTACACCATTCAAGAGAGGAAGATGTTTATCTATAGAAGCTTCATACACTTTTTTATTATTATTATTTAATGTAGATTTATTGGTACAAAAGCTATTTTTAACAGATAATTGATTTGTCAACAGATGACCTATTTTCCCTTCCCGTCATAAAATTAAAAAACTCCACACTATTAACTATCACCTCTGACCTACCTGCTTGTTTCCTCTTTTATTTAACAAACATCATTTTGTTGACAGTATTTGATGTACAGTCACCACATCAGTTTTGCAGATAGGTTTGCAGCAACTGCACCAGTTCTGCAGATAGGTTCCACTATCAACTCTTTGCATGCCACTGTTTTTTATCCACTGCCCTTTCCAGACTACATTCAGCCAAAACTCCCTATAAAGCAATCCATGGTGGATTAGATAACCCACAAAGTACATAATTGTCACCATAAACCTTTCAGAATGCATCACGTATTTTTATTGCCTACCATTTCCAAGTTATGACTGTACTGCAGGAAATTTTCAATCTAACTGGCTTCCTTACAGTTGCTCTATTCTGGCTCTTTTAATTATGACAGTCAGCAAGGGGAAGGCACTAGGTTAAAATGCTTCCAGTTGAAATGAAGATAATTTAACTTCAGCATTTAAACTATTAAACAAATAAATTCATTTGAACACAGTTGCAGTGAAATGAGCCTCCTGGAATTAGTCATAACCAGAAATTGGCAAGCAGTTTATGCTAAAAATGTTTGATTAGCAGCTGGGATTTAACAACAACAGGTTTGGGCAGTGACTTTGTTGTCTTTCTGATTAATGCTATTAACTCTTTTGCTTGAATGTCCCTGATGATTTGTTTCTTCAGACGTTGCTCTTTCCATATGGGAGACACAGGAGAAATCTTTTAGTAGTACAGTTCTAGGATCTGCAGATGACACCAAGTTGGGAGAGAGTGTTGATCTGTTGAAGAGTAGAAAGGCACTACAGAGGGACCTGGATAGACTGGGTCGATGGGTCAAGGTAAACTGTATGACCATCAATAGAGCCAAGTGTCAGGTCCTGCATTTTGGTCACAACAACCTCACGCTTGGAAGGAGTGACTGGAAAGCTGCCTGACGGAAAGGGACCTCAGTGTACTGATGGACAGTCAGCTGAATATGAGCCAGCAGTGTGCCCAGGTGGCCGAGAAGGCCTATGGCATCCTGGTTTGTATCAGGAATGGTATGGTATGGTGAGCTGGACTAGGGAGGTAATCCTGCCCCTGAACTCGACATTGGTGAGTCCTCACCTCGAGTACTGTGCTCAGTTTTGGACACCTCAATACAGAGAGGACACTGAGGTGCTGGGCAGATTCAAAGAAGGGCAGCAAGGCTTGTGAAGGGCTTAGAGAATATGCCCTACAAGGAGCGACTGAAGGAACTGGGGCTGTTCAGTTTGTGGAAAAGGAGGCTGAGGGGAGACCTTACTGCTCTCTTCCAATATCGGAAAGGTGATTGCAGCAAGAGAAGAGAGTTGGTCTCTTGTCACTGGTGACAGGTGACAGGATGAGGGGAAATTGACTCAAGTTGCACCAGGGTAAGATCAGGAAAAACTTCTTTGCAGATAGGATGGTTAAGCACTGGAATAGGCTCCCCAGGGAGGTGATTGGTGATTGAGTCACCATCCCTGGATGTGTTTAAAAACCGTTTGGATGTGGTGCTCAGGGACATGATTTAGCGGAGGGTTGTTAGAGGTAGGGTAGTATGGTTACAGAATCACAGAATCACAGAATCACAGAATCACCCGGGTTGGAAGGGACCTCAAGGATCATGTAGTTCCAACCCCCCTGCCTGGCAGGGCCACCAAACACACACATTCAGATCAGGTTGCCCAGGACCCTGTCCAACCTGGCCTTAAACACATCCAAGGACGGGGCATCCACAACCTCCCTGGGCAGCCCGTTCCAGGGCCTAACCACTCTCCTTGTATAGAACTTCCCCCTAACATCCGACCTAAATCTTCCCTCCTTCAACTTGGATCCATTTCCCCTAGTCCTGCTGTTGTCAGCCCTTTTGAAGAGTTTACTCCCCTCGTGGGTGTAGGTTCCCTTCAGGTATTGATAGGCTGCAATGAGGTCACCCCGCAGCCTTCTCTTCTCCAGGCTGAACAAGCCCAACTCCCTCAGCCTGTCCTCATAGGGGAGGTGCTCCAGCCCCCTGATCATCTTAGTTGCCCTCCTCTGGACCCTTTCCAAAATCTCAATGTCTTTCTTGTACTGAGGGCTCCACACCTGGACACAGTACTCCAGATGGGGCCTCACAAGAGCCGAGTAGAGAGGGACAATCACCTCCCTGTCCCTGCTGACCACCCCTCTCCTGATGGAGCCCAGGATCCCATTTGCCTTTCGAGCTGCCAGAGCGCACTGCTGGCTCATGTTCAGTCTCTCGTCCATCAGGACCCCCAGGTCCTTCTCTGCCGAGCTGCTCTCAAGGACCACTCCTCCCAGCCTGTACGGGTGCCTGGGGTTCTTCCGGCCCAAATGCAAAACCTTGCACTTTGCCGTGTTGAACCTCATTAGGTTCACCCGAGCCCAGCCCTCCAGCCTGTCGAGGTCCCTCTGAATGGCCTCCCTTCCTTCCACTGTATCAACTGCACCACTCAGCTTGGTGTCGTCAGCAAACTTGCTGAGGGTGCACTCAATTCCCTCATCGATGTCATTAATAAAGATGTTAAAGAGCACCGGTCCCAAGACAGACCCTTGGGGGACACCACTTGTTACCGGCCTCCACCTGGACATAGAGCCATTGACCACCACCCTCTGTCTGCGGCCTTTCAACCAATTGCTTATCCATCGGGTCGTCCACCCATCAAATCCACTTCCCTCCAATTTGGAGATGAGGATGTGGTGGGGGACCATGTCAAAGCCCTTGCTCAGGTCCAGGTAAATGACATCGGTCGCCTTCCCTTCGTCCACCAATGCCGTCACTCCATCATAGAAGGCCACAAGATTAGTTAGGCATGACCTTCCTTTGGTGAAGCCGTGCTGGCTGTCTCGGATCACATGCTCATTCTTTATGTGATCGAGCATGTTGTCCAGGAGGATCTGTTCCATGATCTTCCCAGGCACGGAGGTGAGAATCACTGGCCTGTAGTTCCCCGGGTCCTCCCTGCTCCCCTTCTTGTATATGGGAGTGACGTGACCCTTCCTCCAGTCATCCGGGACCTCACCTGACAGCCACGACTTCTCAAATATGATGGAGAGCGGCTCGGCAACCACCTCAGCCAGCTCCTTCAGGACCCTGGGATGCACGCCATCTGGCCCCATAGACTTGTATTCATTCAGTCTAAGGAGGCACTCTCGGACTTGCTCTGCCCTTACAGTGGGGAGGGATTTACCTCCTTGGTCCCCACATAGAGGTTTGGGGATGCAGGGTTCAGGAATGTGAAAAAGACTAGAATCCTGGCCACCAGTGAAGACCGAGGTGAAGAACTCATTCAGCACCTCAGCTTTCTCTTCATCTGTTGAAGCCAGTTCTCCTTTTAAATTTACCAAAGTAGGTACGCCCGTTTTGGCCTGTCTCTTCTGGCCAATGTACCTGTAGAAGGTTTTCTTATTGTTTTTCACATCCCTTGCCAAGTTCAGTTCTGCCTGCGCCTTGGCTTCCCTGATCCCACGTCTGCAAGTCCGGACGGCATTCCTGTATTCTTCCCAGGTGACACAGCCTTGTTTCCAGAGCTTGTACACCCCTTTCTTCGCCCTCAGTTCTCTCAGCAGGTCCTTGCTGAGCCATGCCGGTTTCCTACCTCGCCTGCCCACTTTCTTATTCAGAGGAATGGAGACCTCTTGTGCTTCCAGGAGGGCATCTTTGAAGAGCCGCCAGCTCTCCTCAACATCCTTGTCTTTGAGGGCAGCGCGCCAGGGGATCTTGGCCAACAATCCATTGAGTAGTTTGAAGTCTGCTTTTCTAAAGTTCAGTGTCCTGATCCTGCTCTTTGCCAGGCCCACATCGCTTGAGATCACAAACTCAACCAGGGCGTGGTCGCTGGAGCCCAGGCAGCCTCCGACCTTGACGCCTTTGATGATCTCCTCGGCGTTGGTGAGCAGCAGGTCTAGCAACGCTTCACCTCTGGTCAGTCTGTCCAATACCTGAACCAGAAAGCTATCATCAATGGATTCCAAGAGCCTTCTGGAGCTCTTGCAGCTCGCCATGTGGTTTTCCCAGCAGATGTCTGGATGATTGAAGTCCCCCACCAGGACAAGAGCCCGTGAGCCAGATATCTCACGCATCTGGAGCAAGAAAGCCTCGTCAACAGCCTCCCCTTGATCAGGTGGTCTGTAGTATACCCCTAACACCAGCTGACCTATATTAGTCCCATCTCTAATCCTAACCCACAGGCTCTCAACCTGTTCCTGACTGTTTCTCATAGGGAGCTCCTCACAGTTTATCCAATCCCTGACATAGAGAGCAACTCCCCCACCCCTCCTACCTCGCCTATCTCTCCTAAAGAGTCTATAGCCGTCGATGGCAGTATCCCAATTGTGGGAGTCATCCCACCATGTTTCTGTGATAGCGACAAGGTCATAACTTTCCGAGTGCATCACAGTTTCCAGTTCCTCCTGCTTGTTACTCAGGCTGCGTGCATTGGTATAAAGGCACTTCAGCCGGGCTATCCGTCTCGCCACCTTTATATGGGATCTAGGATCCCCTAGAACAGCAGCATCCCCAGCATCCCCCTGCCCTACTCCTTCTCTATGCACTCTGCAGTCATTGCCCATGGAGTTCGGTACAAGCCCTCGAATGACCCGTTCAACCCCAGTAGCCCTTATTTTGTCCCCTTCCCCCTTCATTCCTAGTTTAAAGACCTGTCAATGAGTCCTGCTAATTCTTCAGCTAAGATCCTCTTACCCCTCAGGGACGGGCTGCATGCATCAGCAGCCATCATGCCAGGTGCAGTGTAAATTGCCCCATGGTCAAAAAAGCCGAAATTCTTGCGCCTGCACCAGCTCTTAAGCCATCTATTGAAGAGTTGGGTATTTTGGATCCTCCCTGTAACTTTCCCTGACACCATGGGCATAGAAGAAAAGACCACTTGCACCCCAGCTCCTTCAAGTATTCGCCCCATTCCCCTGAAGTCTTTCTTGATAGACCTCAGGCTTGCCTTATCAACTTCCTCGCCGCCAGCCTGAATTATTAAAAGTGGGTAATAATCTGAAGGCCGAATCAACCCAGGAATTTTCTTTGAAATGTCCCTGACCCGTGCCCCAGGAAGGCAGCACACCTCTCTGCGGGTAGGGTCGGGCCGGCATATAGGGCCTTCTGTTCCTTGCAGAAGGGAGTCGCCTATGACAATCACCCTCCTGTCCTTACGGGTAGAAGCAGTCTTGAGGGTCGGGGGCGACCGCTTCGCCTGAGGCAACCTCACGGGTGAATGGTTAGGTTGCAGTTGGACTTGATGACCCATAAGGTCTTTTCCAAAGTGAGTGATTCTATGATTCCATGGATGGGAGGGAGCAGAGGTGGGATGGGAAGGTGGGATTTGGATGTAGGGTCCCCATGCCCTGAAATGGGTGCATGGGAGCCTTCTTAAATGCAGAGGAGCCATGTTGATCCAAATCTAGATGACAATATCATTTGTAATGTTTTGTGAATGAATAGCAAAGCATGCTTCTTGTATTTAAATCTGCTAGGCTGAACGTGCTGCTGATGGGAAATCAAAGTGGAGCTGATGATGAAGTTAGGAGAAAAGCAGAGTATATCTGGCTATCATTCATAGTCTTTCACGAAACTCGCATCCAAGGAGGTTTCTAAAACCTTCCGGCTACGGCTGTGTTGATTTCCTGCTTTGTTGAAGTGGCACATGGAGGAATTTTCTGAGCTTTGACCCTCTGCCTTGACAAGATCCAAATCTAAAAATTCCACCAGAGAATCCACCTGGGTACACTGAGAATCATGGCCAGTGCAGGGCAAAGTCATCATAACATCACAGGGAAGGGCATGACATCAGTCTTTGTCAAGTCATGTTGGCAGCCTCCCCCAGCTCAGACAGCTGGAGTGGCTACTCCATCCTGGTGGTCACCGTTGCAACTCTGCTCTGTGTGTGAGCCACTTGTGTGTTGAGATTATTCTTTGGGAGAGAACAGGATAAAGCTCAGCCTGACTTTCTTCCTGCCTATCGCTCTGACCATGTCTCCATTTCCTGGATATGGCCCTATTTGTGCCAGCTGTCTCAGCTGGATCCGGAATTGGGATAGAACGCTGGTCCTTCAAGTAGCTGCAAAGAGCAGCATCCAGTGGAGACCAAGAGCCAGACCTCTACCTCGCCCTGCTGGTTTGGCCTGACCTCCTGCCCCATCACGATTGAGGACAGGAAGAAAAAGCAGGAAGGATCCTTGGGAGTAGCATACAGAGGAGACCAAGATCCTGACCTCACACTGGCTCTGCTGACATGGCCCTTTCCAATGCTGCAAATGGGTCAGATACAGGGGCAGAAAGGTTGTGGTTCTAGAGGGCCCAAATCAACAGTCCCCAGGCACCGAGCAGAAGGCCTACAGCTTGCATGGCATCCTGGGCTACCTTCACAACAACCCTGCCCAAGGAAGGATAACCTGGATCCTCATAAAGGCTTTGACACACATCATTGCCTGTGGCCTCTGGAGAAAAGTAAGAAGAGCTCAGGGAAAAGTGAGCGATAGAGATGCATCACTCAGGGAGAGTACATTAGCTGAGGAGCAGGGAAAAATAAAGGCCATATTCTTGAAGACTTCCAAGGAAAGCACCCCAGAGGTCCATTAGCTCTCCCCAAGGGCTTGCCCAGCCACAAGGCTGTCACACAGTGGGAGACCCCTGTGTAACACAGGGCCTGCCAGAGATGGTGTGAGCTCCACAGGCTGCCCAGAGCAGTCCTGCAAGACTGAAAATGCTCTGTGCCCTGCAGGGCTTTGCAAAATAAGCCTGCATTCCTTTCACTGTGCCCATGCTCTGTCACTTCCAGGGAACAGGACCAGTGGCTTCAGCTTCCTCTGAAACAGAGTACCACGCAAAAGATGTTGAAATTGCTTCCAGCCTGCTCTGCCTGATTAAGGATCAGATAAAGTTGATGGAGAGTGACCTGATGACCCTCCATCTGCTCCACCTACAAGTGCTCAGCACCCAGCAGTGCAGGAAGATGGCGCACAGCACAGGAGTTAGGAAGAGTCCCTCCGCAGACTCCCTGGGAGGGGGGGCAAGGACAATGACAGCTCATTAGGAGGATGGAGTCCTGGGCACATGGATGTGGATCTGTCTCTTTTCATGAACTTGTCTTCTGGCAACCAGTAGTAGATAACAAGCAGAGTTCTAATTCTTATTCTTATTCAGTTCTATATGAAATTGGTACAAGTTTTGGGTAACAAATAGAACAAAGCTGTGCTTCATGATGTCAACTGGAGGACTCCAACAGAATCTGATATCATAAGTCAGTTTCCGGCTTTCCATAAGCACTGATTATTATGAAGCAAACATGCCTATAGCCCAGTGCCCATTCCATTCCTTCAGGCACTACAGGTTTGCTGATTCCTAGATGCAGCTTCCATAGGGCTGGTGATGAATAATATTGGGGCTTTACAAGAAAGATGGATCTGCCTCATTTCTTGTGATCTGAGTAAAGGAAGCTCACATAAAGAGAGTAAAAAACTTTTCCTCTCCCATTTCCTCTTACAGACGTCAGCACACTGATCACTCTACACACGAAGATGCAATTCATCCACTGACAGCTTTTGCTCTTATTATAACCAGTTTGGTTGGGAACTGGAGGAGGATGAGTGCTTGCCCAGCAGCATGGAAAATCTGAGTCAGGTAACTTCCATAGTCATGTCGGAAATCTGTGTCTAATCTCAACTCTGCATTTACTTATTTTAACCATCTTCCTCTCAAGCATACATAAGAAATTGTAAATATTGATAAATATATTAACTTGAAATTAGCAGGAAAAAAAATATCTGTATGGTTTGTTTTCCTTAAATCAGCTTTATTGCTTGGTAAATCCCCTTCAATATACATCTTTCCATTTCAACTAAATGCTTCAGTTAATCAATTGCAGTGTATAAATTTTGCTTTGTGTATCACAAAGTAATAAATACCACTGATTAAACATTAAAGGAGTATGAGGCAGCAACTTGTGTTCCTAGTGACCTGAATAGATAAAAGAGCCTCTCTCCATTCCCTCTTTGGAAGCCAGAGTATTGCTGCAGGGAAACTTTTGCAGCTCTCCGGAAACAGCAGCCCACATAGCATCAAGTGGCTGTCTGGAAGACTGAAGTTGTTTGCTACAGATTGTTTCTGTCCTTGCAGTCTGTTTGGACATGAATGAATGGGCAAAAAGTTGATATAGAAATGCCTGGAAACCTGAGCTACTGCAGATCTGCTCCAGCTTGTGCTTATAGAGAAAACAAATGATGTCCCCTGCTTTCCTTCCAAGGAGGACGCTGAAGTTAAAAAGGTAGAGCCTGGGGGGTAATCTTACTTCTTATAACCTATGCCACATGAAGTAAAAGCTCCCCTTGGGTCCTGGTGCTAAACTCATCCAGGAATGGATAAGAGGGACTTTGAGAGACTGCCTCTCTTCAGTGCTCAGCATACTTCTTCTCACTGGCTGGATTGCAAGGAACTACCCGAAAGGGGCTTGAGATCATTTTCTTCAGTCCCCAGGAAAGGAATGTCATTTACACCACATTCAGGGACCACTGCTGCAGCCTTACTGTTCAGGGGACAGACACAGGAAGAGGTTCCCATTTCTGTCAGAGCAGAACACAAACATAATTTGGTGCTGACAACATGGTTAAGGACCATTTCCTTTATTGCGTGTCAGCTGAGCTCTGTATAGGTAGAGTTTTATTATTTGAGAGAGTATCAGCTCCTAGTAACTCCAATAAAATATTGTCTGGAAAAAATAAAAAGTCAATATGAACTAACCAAGAAACTGAATTTGTTCTACATTGTGTACTTGTTCACAGATAGACTGCATCAACACAGAGACAATGATACAAAGCACAAATCCAGCAAGGCTTGAAAAGAATAAATGTTAAAGAATTCTGTTTATCCTTGCTAGCAAAATTTGCTCTGAAATCCTTCCAAGTTTGCACTCCACAGGATATTTATTTAAAAGGGAGGGGAAGGAAAACAATAGACCTAAGTGAAAAAAATCCATCAGAAAGTGTCATTTCTCTGCCAGGTGCAACAGATAATAACACTGCTGGAGCAGAATGCCATTTAGGCTGATGGATTAGAGGAGCTGACAGCTTGCATAGATGGGAGGGGGCAAGATGTTGGATATAGTGTCAAACAATAAATCTATACATCCTTGTTTTGCTCAAACACAACTCTATTGCAAATGACGCAGTCCATCACTGCTTCTCATGCTAACATTTTCATCTTTGAGTATGAAGTAACATTAAAAAGAGTGTAGGAAGTGCTGCTATACACATGAACAGAGCTGAGGTATTCCTATTTGAAAAACTTTTGATCTTGTTTGTCCCACTCTAACTTTTATATCACCAAGGACCCAACTGTCAGCAAGGATTATGTTGAGTGCGATGGCAGGATATGGCACTTGTCAGACTGTTAAGTGAACATATTAAGTTCATTGGGAATAATGTTAATACACTACAGAACTTGGGAAAATGAGGCACTGCTAAGAAACAGTCATTGTGTCATTCTTTGGCACTACTGAGGAATCTTGTGAGATGAAAAGGAATAATGTGATGCTGTAAGGTGAATATACAAACGTTTAATGTCAGAAGAAGTGTTGCGCTGCATTTTTATTTCTTTGTAGAACTACTGTAAACATGGTAAGATTCACAAATAGCTGTGGGATTTTATTATTATTATTATTGTAATTTTAAACCAAGTCAATAGATAGAGAAAATGAGCAAGCTCTTGGATACACAAACCCTTAAGGAAATTTCAGACTTTCCTTTAGACAGTCATGGCTGTGACAGTATTACTGAGTGTTGCAGCTGTCAGAGCCTTTTTCAGTTGCCTGTCATAGAAACATTGAGTAAAGGCAGAAAAAAAAAAAAAAAATAAAAAATCAGCAATACAAATTACACAGAGAAAATCTAAGGAAAAGAAAGGCATAGTGATTTGTCAAAGTTACTCAACAGGACAAGAACAGAAACCTAGAGCCACAATGCCTTCCCCAGTATTAGATCTACCGAACCATCCTGTGACTGTACGGCTTTCTTCCTCCTTTTAACCCTTCCTTAAAATTTTGGAATTGACAAAGAAGAAATGATCTCGACATCACTCACATGAATATTGCAAGACCTCTTTCAAGGGCAATAACACATCTACTGAAATCACACAGAAGGCTTTAAGTGCTTGGAAGAATAATTGTACTTCCACTGGCAGCTTACTTAAGGGAGTTTCATTTAAGCAGAGTTGCCAGAACCTCTTCAGACAGGTTGTTATGGATACCTCTGTATCCAGATACCACTTCCAAAGAGGCTCTGAAGAGGGAAATTGAGCTGGGTTGGTTTCTTCGTAGTTAGTAGAAAGTTGCTGAACAACGCTGCTAAAGCAGTTCTTTCTTTAGGTTGTTCTGCTCGGTATCTAGTGACATGTTACTTAAGAACCACAATATCACTCTTCAAAAAAACTCCATAAGGCACTAAATAGAGATAATTTTCACTCTTCTGACACTAAAGAATAAAGGCGTCTTTTTTTTTTTTTTTTTTTTTTTTAGAAATTTTTTAATAATTCTGTTACCACAAACTTTAGATTAAATGTTCATTTTACACCCCTTTGCCCTCCTACTGCATGACATCGGATCGAAATAAAAACTGCGCTTGATTGCTCTGACTGTTGTAAAATTTTCTTCCAAATTCCTTCACTCCTCATATAGAAAATTTTACAGAGCATATCTGCAGTTGTCAGACTTGGAAGTAAATCTGAACTGATGCCAGTATTTTTATATTGCCATCATTAAAAAAAAAAAAAATCATTTGAACACTTTTAACTTCTAGCTCATGCAAAATTTCATAAACTTTTCTTTTTAAACCTCTTAAAAATTTACTCATTAATAGCAAAATTTCTAGTAAATGTCATGAATACTCTCTCTTCTGCAGTGCAAGTTTAATACATCCCAAACACAGATTTTATGTATAGCACTGGATTTGTAAAAGGAAGTGGCAGAAGTAGCTTTATCCCTTCCAGTGCTCCATGATCCTACTCCACCATAAGCCATCTCTTGATGATTGTGAGCCATGCCCAGCTGATCAGAGCCTGAAAAGCAGCCTTCACAGTCATACAAACACTGATGTTATTGTCAAATTCCCATTTAAGCTTTTATAGTTATTGTGTGCTTCCAAAGATGGCATTTTCCAGGGATTTGCAAAGGAACTAAGAACATAACTTCCACATGCTTGAAATCACTTTGAAACCCCATCCAGGAGTTCTGGATTTCAGACAAGGCAAATATTCCTCATAGGACATATTAGCTCCTCTAGCCTTCAGTGGCACCTAGTGGAGAAAAGCAGCCTTCTTCCAACCTCTCTGAAGGAATCAATGTGGATTTGCTATATGAAAAAAAAAAAAGCTGCTGGTGCAGAACAGTTGCCATTTAATGATAGCATGAGTCTGTTCTCCTGAGAAAGGACTGCCATCCACAAAAAGGGGATGTGTTGGCAGGAAAAGAGCTAAATGAAGCTTTAATGAAAAAACGACAATGCTGAAAAAATAGGCAGGGTGCAGATATGACAGGGAAGGGTAAATCTCACCTGAGTGAAAATGGCATCACTGAACATTTCTTATAGAAGGTGTATAAGGAGGTACATACAAGGCTTTGTGTTTCTCTCTCCCTCTCTTTTATAAACCAATGCAAGCTCTCAGTTGCCTCAATTTATTTAAAAATTCAAATTTAAAAAAAGCCTTTCACAGAATCACAGAATCACAGAATTGTAGGGGTTGGAAGGAACCTCCAGAGATCATCGAGTTCAACCCCCCTGCCAAAGCAGGTTCCCTACAGCAGGTCGCACAGGTAGGCATCCAGGCAGGTCTTGAACATCTCCAGAGAAGGAGATTCCACCACCTCCCTGGGCAGCCTGTTCCAGTGCTTTCCCCACCCTGCCAACTATATTCCTGCAACTTAATAAATCAGATGAGATTTTGTCCTTTCATGTAAAAACATAAACCCAGCTTCCTGGTCTATGCATGTCAATTTCTTTGTGTATTATTGCAGAGTCTGTTTGCAAATGCTTCTTGTTGCTCCAGCTACTCTTCAGGAACAGGACCTCGTTTTAAGTTTCTCTTCCTTTTGTCTTCCCTTATCCCCACTAGCAGTTAGAGTTCCTCACTGATGATCTCATAAGTTTAGCATTTCTCATTTATGTCTGTTGTGGTGGGGTTTTTTGTTTGTTTTTTGGTTGTTTTTTTTTTCATGGTTTTTTTGTTGTTGTTGTTGTTGTTGTGTTTCTTTTTTTTTCCTTCTAGTCTTGTCCAATTTTTTGTCTGAGGAAAAGACCACAGCCTCTATCAGAGTAGTAGTACTGATGGGGCTTGCAGATATCTTTGCATTTCTTACAATGATAGATCTACCCTGTAAAGCTCAGTTGTCCACAACATGTCACCTGTTTTAAGTCTCCTTGCCTGTATGAGATGGAGTTATTTTTCATTTTTCCTCAAAAGAAATGAGTAGTTTCAAGCAGTTACAGCACTGATCCAGATTGACTACACCTGAACTTCTAAATCTTAGTGGAGCTTCACTGTCTCCTTTTCTTTCTTTCTTTCTTTCTTTCTTTCTTTCTTTCTTTCTTTCTTT
>NW_024885344.1:8291361-8333612 GCF_019232065.1 Centrocercus urophasianus
TCTTTCTTTCTTTCTTTCTTTCTTTCTTTCTTTCTTTCTTTCTTTCTGTCTGTCTGTCTTTCTGTCTGTCTTTCTGTCTGTCTTTCTGTCTTTCTGTCTTTCTGTCTTTCTGTCTTGTGTGTGTTTTTGAGGATTATTCATGTGTTTTAACAATAAGTCTCTGTAGCCAGAATGTCTCCTTCCTTGTATCACTCTTTCATTATCTTTCTGGAAAGTCTTGCTATACCGTTGCTGTAGTCCACTGTTCTCATTTTCATGCTTACATCTTCCTTCTGTTTTTCTTGATATGTCATCTCTGTACAGCTGAAAAAAAGAACTCCTAGCAGAACAATCCACTGGCAGGTACTTTCTCACTTTGTACTGCTGCACAATCAGAAACTGGACTGTTTCTCAAAAGAAATACGCACCGTTCATTTTTCTGCTCACATATCTTTGGCAATTTTCATGAAAAGAGCCCACTTAATGCTGAAATATAGGGCAAACTTTAAAAACATTACTTTTCTGCCTGTCCTGTGGTTATAATCTGTTCTTATGTATTTGTTTTCATTCACCTCCAAATTCCAAGAGCAATGGCTTGAGCTTGTGGTAACTTTGCTGGGTAGGTAGTTTGCCTGTTTGTTCTACACATCCTGACCTTTTGTCTGGTTTGGTATGCATTCACACACCAGTACTGAGGCCAAAGGACAGAAGGAATCCAGACAGACAATTTATCAATAGTTGCAGCTCTATTCTGATGTGCTACCTCATTTCCAGCAGTACAGATTAGCAATACAGTCTGCAGTACAGCTTGCCATTAGAGTGCCAAATACATCATTGCTAGAATCTGCTTTTAGCATTAATCCTGTGGTATTGCTCATATTTACCACTTCTGTTGTTACATATAGTAAAATAAAGGAGAGATTGTTAAGAGTGACTTAATTACTACAAAGATACACTACCAGGAAATTGACTATTGCATATTAGACGGGTCCAAACATTAGCCTTGTTAGAGCCAGCTAACATTTTTAAAGGTTAGTGCTTAATAGTAGGTTCCTGTCTGGATGTTTAAGCTGTTAAATGTAAGCCCTTATATACATATTTGAGGAAGATTTCAGAAGTTGATGTTTCTCAGACTCAGTCTGCTTTGAGAACTCAACCTATGCACAGCATCCAAGATAACAAGCAAGACAGAATACTGTTAACAGGACACTACAAATTCAATGTTTTCCTCTCAAAAAATCACTCAGTCTAGAGAAGGTGGTAAGAAAACAAAAGTTATCATCATAATTAAGCACAAAGGACCAAATGAGGGACCCACAGAATAAGAACAACTCACATTGACTTTATTTCATACTGCAGTGGGTCATGACTGACATCTTTATTGTACGTCTACAGGCTTATTCTCTACACTGAATTTTAAATGAAAAATCTGAATTTCCTGAGATCTCTTATTTCCTGACAAATGGTCCTTCTTATGCAGTGCTTTGACATGTATTATATCTGCATATGAATATTAAATAACATTTAGCTGTCTTTACTGATTCCATTCCTCCAGCATGCTCACCATTTTCTCTAACACTAATATACTCTGTATTTATCTTATCACTTCCTTCTTGTTTCCTTCTATTAAGTGCTAACACAACATAATGAAAACTGCAAACAGATATGTTTCATATCTGTTGATCTGTTCACCTTTAATTTTAAAATATAGCACTGTAATTTCCTTCCCCTTCTTGGGCTCTGTATTAACCTCTAAAAACAATATTTCTTGTTCATATTATTTCAGAAAACGTTTTAATACCCTGGTAATATTACTTAGGAAATAGACAGAACATTAAGTACTTGGAAAGAAGGAGGATATGTCTGTTTGCTGTTGCATTTGTGGTGGTTTAAGGACAGAAGTAGTATTTGTTTATTTATATTAAATGTCCATGACCTTTTCATTCCCTCGGTCTCTTGGAAAATCACTAAAATCATTCAAATTCAACTAACAAATCTAAATTTTCTTCCAGATTCACTACCTCCAGAATTTTCTGGTTTTAAGTTCAGGAGAAGATATTTATTTTTACTTGTTACCACAAAAAAGCAATGTTAAGAAATCCATGTGGAGTCTACAGGATCCAACTGTGCACACAAACAAAATTTTTGTTTTGGGAAATGTGACACCTGTCCAGCCTAATGTCTCTTATAGAAGGGATAATCTTAACACTGTCTGCAAAGTGATGAAAAGAGAGTTTCCAGCTTTGGTGCAAGGCACACTGGAAAAAATAAGCACTTTTAAATCTACGTTGGAACTATTCAGTAACTTACTAGTTACATCTGCTTATTAATTTAGACATATCTGTTAAAGTACATATCTCTCAGGAAACACAGAATCACAGAATCACAGAATTGTAGGGGTTGGAAGGGACCTCCAGAGATCATCGAGTCCAACCCCCCTGCCAAAGCAGGTTCCCTACAGTAGGTCGCACAGGTCGGCATCCAGGCAGGTCTTGAACATCTCCAGAGAAGGAGACTCCACCACCTCCCTGGGCAGCCTGTTCCAGTGCTCCGTCACCCTCACCGTAAAGAAGTTCTTGCGCACATTTGTGCGGAACTTCCTGTGCTGCAGTTTCCAGCCATTTCCCGTTGTCCTGTCTCCACTCACCACTGAAAACAGTCTGGCCTCGCCATTCTGCCCCCCACACCTTAGATATTTATAGACCTGGATCAGGTCCCCTCTCAGTCTCCTTTTCTCAAGGCTGAACAGACCCAGTTCACTCAGCCTTTCCTCGTAGGAGAGATGCTCCAGGCCCTTCACCATCTTCGTGGCCCTCCGCTGGACTCTTTCCAAGAGATCCTTGTCTTTTTTGTACTGGGGAGCCCAGAACTGGACACAGTACTCCAGATGAGGTCTTACCAGGGCAGAGTAGAGGGGGAGGATCACCTCCTTCGACCTGCTGGACACGCTCTTTTTAATGCACCCCAGTAAGCCATTGGCCTTTTTGGCCACAAGGGCACACTGCTGGCTCATGGCCAACCTGTCATCCACCAGGACACCCAGGTCCCTCTCCGCAGAGCTCCCCTCCAGCAGCTCATCCCCCAACCTGTACTGGTGCATGGAATTATTCCTCCCCAGATGCAAGACTCTACACTTGCTTTTGTTAAACCTCATCCGGTTTTTTTCTGCCCAGCTCTCCAGCCTATCCAGGTCTTGCTGAATGGCAACACAGCCTTCAGGCGTGTCAGCCAATCCTCCCAACTTCGTATCATCAGCAAACTTGCTGAGGGTGGCCATTATCCCTTCATCAAGGTCATTGATGAAGATGTTGAACAAGACCGGACCCAGTACAGACCCCTGAGGAACACCACTGCTTACAGGTCTCCAACCGGACTCTGCACCACCAACAACGACCCTCTGTGCTCTGCCAGTCAGCCAGTTCTCAACCCACCTCACTGTCCACTCATCTATCCCACATTTCCTCAGCTTTGTTATAAGGATGTCGTGGGGGACGGTATCAAATGCCTAAAACAAAACATTCATTACATGAGTATCTGAAGAATCCGGTGCAGCAATAACACAGGTTAAGGTGAAAAAAACTGTAGCAGCAGGGTGACAAGTAAAAATCTTGCTTGGTGCCTGCCTGTATTCAGCTCAGACTTCGTTACCATTTCAACCACATCCTTTCATAAATTAAAAAAGAAAAATCCAAAGAGGGATAAAATGAGTTGGAAAAATAAAGCAATTTGGCTGAGGAAATTCACACCTATCAAAATAATGTACATCTGTGCAGGACTTATAAGCTTCATTCCCAAAAATAGCTACAGAATAGTCAACTTCTATTTTTAGGCTTCGTGAGGAGCCAAAGGAAAAATAAAATATACAGCTGGAAAATCACAAATGCATCATTAGCTAGAAAAGCTTGTTTTCAAAGAACACTTGCAGGCGCGTTTCACTTTTTTTTTTTTTTTTTTTTTAATAATTCAACATCTATAATAGCCTCCTTGTTCTTTTCTATCTGACAGAAAACCGGTTATTCTCCAGGAGCCAGACTACAGCAGGAACTGGTTAATCCTCAAGCAATACAAGTAACTATCACTGCTGCGTAGTGTTCTCTGGAGCCACTGGAAGACCTCAATGCTTTTCAGGGGCTCTCAGTGCTCCATGGGATCCGCCCTGAGCTGGAAACTAGTACAAGTCAATATGAAGCATTAATGTATTTCCTTACTAACAATATAGGAAAGTAAAATAAAAGGGATTAAATCATCTTGCAATGATGTTTATTTGTGTCTGCATTCATGAATATATGCACGCTTGGGGAAATTTTGAAATTGAAGGTGTCAAACCTTTAAAATAACTCCTTGTAACAGGCACAGTAATATGAAATAGACAATCAAAAGTGAGAAACAAACTGATATTGCCAGTTTCCACAGGCATGACAGCTGGCAGATCTTCTCTGTCAGCATCATCACAGAAAGGACCATACCACAATCAGTGGGAATTTCTTCTTTCTGGTTTCTTTGTCCTACTCCCTCAATTTCTCCTTTCTCCTATCTTGTCCACACTAAGGAAATGAGACATGTTTTGATTTGTGGTAGATGACATTTGTTCAACAGTCTTCAGTACTGTGTGATGAAGTAAACCATGCCTAGGAACAGTAGACAGAGGCCCACACAAGTACGATGCTTTTCTTGCAGAAATAATGCCCTCCGCCATGGTGTCTGCTCTGTACAGACGAAGGGATGGTGTCCAGATCCAGTCAAGAGCCTAGACCACTAGGGATGTACATGAGGATAAGTTGGGTCCAAGTTCTAGTCAGAAAGTCAGTCTGCAAACTGGGGTTCAGGCCACCAGGGCCCGTGGCCAGACACAGCTGACATGGCCACAGACCATCATAACCAGCCCTGAAAATAGCTTGGGCAGGGGCTGAAGGACCATAAATGATCTTGCCTAGAGCCCCTGGGACCATGACAGGATGTGAGAGGTGCTTCAGGCGAGGCTGCTTGCACCATCAAGGTTTGTTTGTGGCCTCAGGACTCTGGCATCCCACAGAAAGCAGATGACTGATGAAGGAAGAGCCTATTAACAAATTATGTTTGTCAGCCCTGAAGAAATTCTGTAATAACATCCAGCTGTATAGTTGTCATTTAATACTGCCAGCTGATAATTAAATTGTAACACAAATATATTAATGGACTGGCCCAACGGACAGTCTTTAGTGAAAAATGTGGATATAATACCTCCATCAAAGGATGCATATGGCAAAGTAAACAAGTAGTAGGCAGTTATTGATCATTCTTGTATTTAATCTCATAGGTAATATCAGGATTGAGAGAAAAGATGGCTGGAGGGGTACATCCATACATGTGGCACTAACTTGCATCTTGCCTGAGCCAGTGGCTGTGAATCTGTCCAACAAAAGCATTTAATCACGTAACTAAAAGTGAATAAAATCTGCACAGTGACTATTAAACTGATTCTTAAAATCTAAGGATATTTTCAAGTGCCTTATTATATGAGGCAGGGTTAAGAACCTGCATGCATCTATTCCTGAACTATGGAACTATGGTCTCAGGGGCAATAACAATGAGATGACAATTATATGTTCTTCCTAACACAGAGCTCCCACAGCCTCACTGCCTGCTTTACACCACCAGAACACAGGTCGTCCCTCACTGTATATGTATACTATTTTCTTTTCTCCTAAATGGAAATACAGATATATTAGAAGAGAGAGAAAAGGAAGAAATGGGCATTGTAATCTAGATGCCACAACAACTGAAATGATAATGGTATCACTTTAATATATATAGATGTGTGTGTGTGTGGTATGTGCATATAACTTATGTGCATATAAACAAAAAAAATATGAACAGATACTACCATTTAATTGCAAAGTGCCTTTAATCTCAATTATATGTATGATTATATGTATTATATGTATAAAGGAATGCAAACACATCCAAGAAGGTGATTATGGGAGGAAAAGAATTTAGGCTAGGACATAGAAGGCAGATCCCTACCATTGTAGGTATGTATACTGCCATGTTCCTACTGTTCTTACTGCAATAAAAGTGAGGACATCTTGGTTCTCTTGCAGCCTGGAGAAATAGACAGCTTAAAAGTGTTTTTTTTTTACCAAAGGAGAAATAAAGAATGAGTTTCTCTGCAAACATGCTAAGATCTGAGCTTACCAGTGGATCACAGACATGTTCAACCTGGTCTGTAAGCCACCCCTGGCAGCTGACCAGTCATGTTTCAGCATTTCTTATTATAATACAAATAAAATAAAACTTGCAGCTGCAGCAGGGAACATTGTCAAGCTTTGTAAATCCCTGCATTGTAGCATAGCAGCACTTTGTTATAGTTACCTGAAAAAAAAGAATTTTCCATAAAAGAGAGTATCATATTGGCCAAATATTTATGCAGAATGTAGTGATTATATGTAATAATTGTTACTTATATTGTACTAAAATTCTTCATCCAACATTTTTTCTCATTAGATTTTGAATGCTTTTATTCATCCCTAAAAGATACTTCTCTGTGGTTGAACACAGTAACTAAGCACAGTGCATACCGTATGTAATATGATGGCTCTTGGATATTCTTTACTTTCTTTTCCAGAAAACTCAGAGCCTAAGGAGCATCATAATGCATTCCTTTATGGAATTTCAGTTAAGGGCACTAGACATCTGCACAAAACCAAATCAATATTCTTCACACAAGAATAAAAATGCCATTTTCTTAGGGGTCAGTAAACTTATCTGTACGACTGCTGAATCCAAAGTGCAGCACACTGCTGCATTAACCTCTAAAGTGTCTGAGGTGGAGGGCCTGCAAAACCAATCTGTCTTTTCCATCTGCTCTGCAACGTACATAATGAAAAACAGAGGTCCTTTTCTGAAAACCTGAACACAGCTCTTACTGGTTCCTGGGGACTGAACACAGCATGGGATTTGTTTGCCAGAGCTACTGCCTATGAATCATGAAAGCCCAGGAGGATTAGAAATTCAGACTAAGAAATGTGCACAGCAGCAGGTTCAGGCTCTGGACGGGAGAGACTGGCAATTACTCACTCTTGCTCTATTTTCTGGACACGGCACGTGAACAAGCAAAACTGCAAGTAAAACAAAGACAGTGGATTAATTCTAATTCTGCTGGAGTAGAGAGGTGTTTAATAAGATGTTAGACGTGGAGCAAAATAAATGTTCTGCACTGGAATATATCTTGATCATAAATCTAACTGCTAACTCAATGGCATTGTTGTTCTGAATCAAAACAAAGTACGTTTGTCCAAAAAGCAAGGCAGACAGCTTCATATGTATTTGTGGTTGAGAAACCTATTTCTAGCCCCAGTTTAAATGTAATCTGAACCCTTTCATCCATTCTTCATACTGCCATCAGCTTTGGTTTGTAGGGGTGTTTTTCTGGTGAGCATTAGTTTTTAGACAGAGACTTACAAAGGATTTATTTATGCAGAACTGAATCAGACAAATTTTACTCCAAAACTAGAAAATAAGCACTGATCTCTATGGAAATTATGCTTTCAAAAAAATTAAAAGGTTGCAGGGGTAAGTGAATTTAAATGGTTAATTTGCATTAGACAGGCTTTGTATAATATTAAGGCAATCATCTGGATGAAAGAAAAATTACTATTCATGGTACAGTATTATCAAACCATCATTTAAATTTCTAAAATGGCATTTAACTATTTATTTCACCATTATAACTACAGAACACATCACATCTGGATGTCAGGAGGCAAATTTCTTTTGGAAGACTGCATGATTACATCAACTTTTTACATGGATAGATACTAATAGGACAAGAGAGGATGGTTTTAAACTAAAGGAAGGGAGATATAGGTCACATGTCAGGGGGAAGTTATTCACAGAGGTGGTGGTCAGGCTCTGGCACAGGCTGCTGAGAGAAGCTGTGGATGCCCATACCAGAAAGCACCCGAGGCCAGGTTGGATGGGGCCCTGGATAGCCTGAGCTGCTGGGTGGAAGCCCTGTCAAGGCATGGGGCTGGAAATGAGTTGTTTTTTAAATCCCTTCCGACACAAACCATTCTGTGATTCTGTGAGTCTATGATATCTTCTTATAAGACTGTGAAAAACAGTGCAGTCTCAGACTGAGGCACAGACTGGTGTTGAGGCAGGTTGGAAAGTAATTTATCTTCTTTCTCCAACTGCAGAAGACTTAGCACAGTGCTCAGTGTACGTGAAGAGTGGTACCTTCCTTTGAGATACTGCCCATTGCAGCATGAGCTGGTGTTTGTCTCCTGGTTATGACTTGCTTTGTATATCTCAGGCGGATATTTCTAGGGATATGCTTGTGTGGGGACTGAGTAAGCCCTCTCCTTATGTAGTCCAGGTGTGGATATGACCCTAAAACATAGTATTGTTGAGGGTCTGTAACAAGATGCTCCCACTGAGAGTATCTCTCCAGAAACACAGGCCCAGATACATCTTTGCTGGCCCACTGGGCAGAAGATCCCATTGCCACAGCTGTTCTGCAAAAGGAATAACTCCTTGCTGTCTGACTTAATTGTGTCAAGATGCAGCACACCTTTCCCCTGTTTACTGCTGGGAGCAGCAGAGCTCTGAGCCATGTGCAATTATGTTTATGACCTGGACAAATCAACAGAATGATAGCATGCTCCTCTGTAGATTTAATTTCCCCACTATCTGATAAACCTATGTGATCTTTTCCCACCTGGCATTAAACAATGCTATTATATTTATTGTGTTTGTGATATACCAGTTATTCTGCTTTTCTTTTTTTTCTTTTATTTTGGTGGTGGTACTTCTCACATTTGTTAGAATGTGCTGATCTAATTTAGTGACGTGAGTGCAGACAGTAGGACAGTAGAAAACAATCATTCAAAACCTCATTAAAATAATTAACTGCAAGCAAGGCTGATAGTCAGTAGAAGAATAAAATAAATGAAGAAGAAAATGCTGTTAAAACAAAAGAAGACAAAAACATGCTACTTTTGGTTTCTCCAACACTTCTTAAAGATCATGCACTCTCTAGCTTAGATTTCATCCACTTAGGATAATTACTACTAGCATAGTAGTAATTAAAAATAAAATAATAATAAAAATAAAAATTTGAGCTTGTAGAATCACAGAGTCACAGGATGGCTCTGGTTGAAAGGGATTTTAAGGTGCACTGAGATCCAACCCTGCCATGGGCAGAGCTGCCCCCCACCAGACCAGGTTGCCAAGGGCCCCATTCAAACTATGCTATGAACACCCCAGGAATGGGGCACACACAACTTCTCTGGGCAGTTTGTGCCAGTGCTTCACTGCCCTCTCAGTAAAGAATTTCCTTCTAAAACCTAACCTAAACCTTCCCTCTTTTAGTTTGAAACCATTCTCCCTCATCCTACCAATATCACTTAAAAGACATTCCCCTTCCTGCTTATAAGCTCCCTTCAGCGACTGGAAGGTTGCAATGAGGTCTCCCCAGAGCCTTCTCCAAATTCTCATTAGTGTCTCCTTCACTGCCTTGGGGTCATGTCTTTTTAAAATCTTCTCTGCCCCCCTACTAGGATCACAGAGGATGATGTTCGAAGAATGTGCAGGCCTGTAGCTTCTGCTGCTATGTAAGCCAGTTGTGATTTTATAAAGTATCAACTTTCTGTATTCATCTCAGGAATTGATCTTCATTCATTTATTAGTAAATTGTCTCTCCTTTCTTAAAGGGTAAAATTAGAGTGTTGATCTCAGTTCTGGCTTAAAGGTGGCTCCAGAGACCAATGAGCTGAAAAGACACAAGTCTAAGCCCCATACTGCTTCCATACTGCTGGTGATGCAGATATGGATTTGGGCTTTGGCTCTGCTGCCCTCGGTGGGCACATAGAAAGAAGGACCTGTGAATGTACAGAAGAGAGGTGGAGGTAGAATAGAAGTGCATTCCCCAGGGGAATCACAGGGAATGAACTCACCCAATGGAAATGACCTGACAAGAGACACTTAGGAGAAGAGGTCTATCTCCTAGCGACGTGTTTCATAGAATCACAGAATGCGGAGTTGGAAGGGACCTCCATAGATCACTGAATCCAACCCATTTGCCAATGCAGGCTGCCTAGAGCAGGTTGCACAGGTGAGATCTTGATCCAGGCAGATCTTAAATATCTCCATAGAAGGAGAATCCACAACCTCCCTGGGCAGCCTGTTCTAGTGCTCTGTCACCCTCACCATGAAGTTCTTTTGAATATTGGTGTGGAACTTCCTATGCTCCAGTTTATGGCCATTTCCTCTTGTCCTGTCCCCACAGATTGCTGAAAAGAGGCTGGCCACGTCCCTTTATCTCCCACACTAAAATTTCAAAAGATTTGGCATAAAATTGTACACTGGACATGATCAGGACAGGCTTAGTTGCCTGCAGCTGAAAATTAGGCAGATCTTCACATTCACAGGGCTTTGTTTTATTTATTTTCTTTCAGTATAAATATAGTTTCAGAGGCCAAAGTTATTTTCCAGGCTAGCTTTTTGCTCAAGGTATTATGATGCCTGTATGTAGCTCTCCATTCTCATGTATGTCTTTGTGCCTGTAGCACAAATGAAGTTATAAATGTAATCTATGCTTATTTCTTATTTCTACGCTATATCTTAAGTTGTACTTAAGATGCTTCATGACTGAATTATTTTTTACAGTTAACGTAGTACTACTGTGAGAGAATAAAAATTTTTTATTAATTTTATTAGGGGCTGATTAAATATTTACTAAAATGCAGTCCTGGAAAAGATAGTTAGAAATTCAATTTAAAAAAATAAAACAGATGATTATGAAATATTTAAATATATGTCTGGAAGAAAACATTTAAAATCTGCTTTTAAAAACTACTTTATGACAAAAACACAAAGTCTCAAAATCAAAGTAAAACCTTTTGAATTTACCTAATAAAAACATTTCTCATTACTCTAGACCATTTAAAAAATATTCTGCGGTATCTTTGGAACACTGTATTTCCATTATGTTACAGTTCTCTCTTTTTTTTTTTCTTTTGTATTGCCAATGTTTTCATAACTAGTTCAAACTGTACTTTCCTAAATGAGAATTAAATCAGGATCACAAAAATCTCTCATAAAGCCGTACTACCTTATTTACTAGCACAGATGAATCTTCTAACTACAGACAAAACATTTACTGAGGCAAAATCAATTTTTTTTTCCACATTTGACACTGTTCAAATATCTTTATGAGCATTAATATGTTCATTCTCAAAGGCAGTTTTCTTGAGAGGAGAGTGAGCATAAACACTGCTATCATTCCTTTCCTCAATCTTCCCCCTGTTCTTCCAGCAGCATCAGAGCAACGTGATTAGTAATGAAGTTTCTGCATTGCCGAATGGGAAGAGAGAATCCATTTTGAGATGGAAGCTACTTGCTGGAGTTTTATCTTATAGTCTGACTTGAGAGAGAAAATTTAACTTTCTACATTCCCTCATGGATGGAAATACTGCTATCGCTGCCAGATGGAGAAATGATCATTGCAAGGGAACATAGTGCATGCACAGGTTTGAGAAACAGTAGGTTATTATTCCCTATCTCCCTTCCAGAGTGGTATATGTCCATTTGTACCTTTCCTAGTACTTTGCATGCTACTAAAAGAGATGAGGAAGTAATTCTTCCTGCTCAGTGCGATATGCAATTTAATATTTTCTTTTTACTCTAAACATGGTTGCATGAAGGCAATCTCATTGTTCAGTGGTGAGGAAACACATCATGTCATGTAACCATTTGTCACCAGAATGAAAATGGAATGAGTTCCAGTGTTCCTTTGTTAAGGGTCAAGCAATTTTTGATTTGACTTAGAGTCTCTGCTTTGTGATGTTCTTGAGCTCTTTTTGATGAATAAAGAGCAGTCAGGAAATTCCCTGGTGTCACTCCAGACAAAATTGATTACTTTGCCTTCAGGCTTTGTAGGTAGAAAGTTATTTTTTATTATGAAGAGAGCTTTATTTACAGTTGTTGAAATACAGTGCTAACTGGTCAGACTCTGTAAAGCTGTGCAGAGTTGCAGTGGTAGTCATACATCCCACCACCCCTAGATGCACCCTTTTCTGAGTTGTAGCTAACTCCAGAAAAGAAGTTGGATATTTTTGAAAAATATTTCAGGAAATAGCTTATCTACTTCAGAAAACATGAAAGAGAAGTATACTTGGTTTTCCAATTGAAATATGCCCTAACAACCATTTCATAGGGAGGCTCTTTGAAGATGGCACTTGAAATTCGGAAGGATGGCTTCCATTTTTCTTCCTCTGCTCTCTCTCCTCCATGTGGCAATGATATGCATTTTACAGGTCTCAGGAAATTTCTCTCTCATTTGATTAGAGACTTTGAAAAAATCTCTGTGCATAGATACAACCAAAACTTGTTAAGAGTTCAGAGTCTGCCTGCGATGAAATGTTCTTACCTGGGTCTGCAGGGACAGAGCAGAACTTTCTCTTCAGTTCAGTTTCTTTTCTTTTTCTTTCACAAAGTAGAAAGGAGCTCTGTGGTGGGTTTGGAGAATTCTGAACTGAATTCTGTGTGCCCTCACTCCTTTTCACTCACTTTCTGTCAAAAGTGCAGAAAAACAGCAGAGGTGAGCCCTGTGTTAGGGCACTAGTCTCCTACGCACAGGATTCGCATCTGTCTGTTTCTGTGTGTGGCTTAGCTCTGGGCTGAACATTCAGCAGAACAGAAGCTCCCTCAGAGATGCCTGGGTCATGCACAAAAGAAGTAACAAATTGGCAAGAGAGCCTGCAAGAGCACAAGAGGGCAAAGATGCCCAAAAACTAACACAGGGTTGAGATTACAAACAGAAAAAAAGAGATGGAAAGCAGCAGAAGGGAACAAGAACTGAACAATGGAGATGATGAGCTGGAGGAGGCACAAGCTGAAGAGCTTGCAGCCACTGGAGAACTCTGTGCTGCACAATCTGAAGCTGAGCCTTAATTGCGACGAGAAATATGAAAAGATCCAATATAATTTTGCCTGTGCATTATGCTACTATCACAACCTGACTACATTTAATTGATTGCCTTTGAAACAGAAATGTTATTTTACTTTTATATAACCAACAATAGTACTCAGGTAATCCAAGAATGGTCCCCAAAGAAAAGGAGATACACAGATGAATAGGGTGAAGATAGTGGTTATGTGACATTTATCAGCTGTGACTATTATAAAACTAAAGCTGATAAAAGAAAGACAGAGGCAACTCAAGAAGAAAAGAAATAAAAAGAAGATAGAAAACAATAGACTTAATGAAGAGAACAGAAATACAATGAAGATAAGAAGACATAACGAAATTGGGAGATGAAGAGAAAGAAGATAACAATGCAGGAAAGTGTAGAACAGAATTTCTCAAACTTTCTGAAAGTATGAGAGTGTTTGGTCTCGTCTGTCTCTGAATGACCTTCAGAGGGCCCGGACATTTGGTAGAATATTTTAAGTGCAAGTAATTCCTAAGCTCTTACAGTGTTCAACACATCCTTGCACTCTTTTGCAATGCTTTCATGGAGAAACAGTTCTCTAACTGGTTTTTATAGTGCTAGAAATTGCAAAGATCTTCGTAAGTGAATTTGTTACTTTTTAGCAATATTAATACATAAACTTACCAAAACAGTTGTGACGGGAATAAAAACAGTAAAAATAGACATAAAATCTCAGGCATGGAGGAATCAAGCTCCTTATCTGCAAGGCTGAAAAATACAGCTCATTCAGTCTCCATCTAACAAATCCAGGAGTTCACAGTGAATTAACTAGAGTAAAAGTACCCCAGATATGTTTTTGTCTCTGAAGTGCAGCATCATTAGTGTATCCTGGTCTGGCAGGATAAAGAGTTTTCTCCTTACTCACCCATATTCTTTCTTCATATATTTAAGATGACTTGGGGAACAGTGAACTTGGCTTTAAGGTAAACATCCTTCAATCCTCCTTCCAACACATTTGGAAATCTGGCAGTCTTCTATAAAACACGACCTTTCTGTAGCACACAGACCACTTTATTTCTCTTCTTGCTTGGAGCCCCAAAGTTTCTGAATTAAGAAACCTCCAATTTACATATTTATGTCTTGCTGCCTTTACTCTGTACTGGGACTGCATTTTACTTAGCAATAAAAATGCAGGAGCCAGGACCTTGGAGACAAGATCAATAGGAAGATCTTGCCCTTTCCATTGCAATAAGGTACCCTCAAGGAGCTGAAAGGTTTGGACTTGAATTTGGGTCCCTGGTGAAAATTCTACATGTAAATTCTTAAAAGTTGTAAAAACTGCAGTACAACTGCTTGATTTTTCAGCTGACAAACTCACAGAGCTGTGATTTCACAACCAATTAAAATAACAAAAGTAATGAAATAGAAAGATGCTAATTAATGTCATAAAAGTAACTGCTGTCAGATGCATTTTACATTTGAGCCTCTTCTCTCTATTTAAAAACATACATATTTAGTTCTTTTCCATCAGCAAATAAGAATAAAATTAAAAGCAAGTTTTATTACTCATCCAAACATAAATCTAGATATCAGCTTTCTTGGAAGTTGAATACCATTTTTTTTTTTTTAAATCTCATAAGGTTCTTAAACAAAAGAGCATTAACCAAAAATCAGAAACAGCAAAATAATCATTGGTCAGCTGAGCTACCTATGGTAAGCAAAATATTATTCTTAGTGCTCTAAGCCACAGTAGCTGGGAAGGTGTCATCCACACAGTGCCAAGAGCTCCTCAGCCAGACCTCCTCATCAGGGCAGCGAGATTTTGCTGGCTTGCAAGTACATGCATACAGCAGAGTAAAGTGTGCTAGTGAGTTATTTTATTGATTGAAGTAGGAGTCATGCTCACTTGCCTGCGTGTGTGCTTGTTCATCCCAGGACACATGCAGACAAGAAAGGAGCCTTGGCACCACATATCTAAGAATATGAATTCAGTCATCAGCAGGACAGGGTCCTGCCTGGTTGTATTGCCTTCTTCAAAGGATAGGGGATGTGTCAGGAAGCAGCAGACATAGCCTACATCAGACTGTCAGATTTTAGCTTTCCTGCACCATGTTGGAACTGAGCAGAAGCTATTAGCCAGCCTTGCTGCAGGATTCAAGACAGTTTATCCAAAATACACTAATGACTAAAGAGAACAAATACATATGGGAAAAGAACTGGGTGAATATAACTTCTGAAAGCAGAACCAAGGGATGAAAGCAATGGTGCTTAGAGTCATAGAATTATTTGAGTTGGAAGGGACATTTAATGGCCATCAAATCCAACCCCACTGCAATGAATAGGGACACACCATAGCCTGCTCAAGTGCTCAGAGCCCCTCCAGCCCGCCCTTGAGAGTCTGAACAGATGGGGCATCCACCAGCAACATTCTCAGCAACATGCTCCAGTGCTTCACCATTTTTATTCCACAAGGCTTTATTTTTGTAACCAATTTAAATCTCTCTTTTTTTAGTTTGAAACCATTTCCCCTTCTCCTATCACAGCACACCCTGCTAAAGAGTCTGCCCCCTTCTTTCTTATATAGCACCCTTTCAGACACTGAAAGGCTGCTCTCAGGTCTCCCCAGAGCCTTCTCTTCTCCAGGATGAACAGCCTCAGCTCTCTTAGCCTCGTAGGAGAGGTGTTCCAATGCACATTTATGAGTCTTTTCATGTGCTTATCTACTGCTATGAGCCAGCTAGGAGCCAGGCCTTCTCTCCATGATGCTAAGCAGTTCTACCCGATTGAGCTGAGCAATTCTCTGCATAGAAGAAGCATTTCTCCCCACTAAGCCTGATTCTAGTAAAAATACTCCTTACGTACTTGTATATCTAGCAGCATAAGTTTGTCAAAATTCTAAGTTTCATTATGTTTCTATGTTAGAAGAAAAAGAGAAAAATCTTTTTGTTGAGATTACTCAGTATTTTTCAGCTGCTAATGAGAAATACATCATGAAAAACATATCTGTGAAATCAGAATAGCAAATGCTAAATGAAAAAGAAAAAGAAACAATCTTTCCACCCTGTACTTTTCAGTCAACTCCGGTTACTAAAATTAAAAGCTAGACTATTGGTTTTGGCACTTTTCTTTTCCTTCTCCTCATAACTCTTTACATTTTGGTGAGAAGAACTATTCAGTGTTTTAAGAACAAGCTCAAAGCCAAAGTCCTCAACATTCCATACAGCTGCAGTGATCATGAAGCTGGCTGCAGGTGACCTGACCACAGCATCCCTGGGCGTTTCCTGGGGCACTTCTGTGCATGACAGGACACTCCTCTGTGGCGCAGAGATGCCACGTAGCATGCAATGAAACGTGGATCTCTTCATTGTATATTTAAAGCTTTTGAACAGAGCCCATTCCATGATCCATCTGCTGTTTTTGCAATGACTATAACAGACAGTGATTCAGAGTGGAGGAAAAAAGAAAAAAAAACACACACAAAACAAAATACATGCCACATTTTTTAAAGGGACTGCATGAATTGTTCAGACGTATGACTCCTGGGATGAATCAGGCTTATAGCTCATATTTAATAATTAAATACTCTATTCTAAATGCTTGGGAAACTAATTGACTCACACAGAAGAGGGGAAGGCAGGTATTGATAGCTCACCATTGTCACTGCAAACATAAATGTACATCCTGCTCTATCATTTAAGTCTGATCGTCTTTTGACAGAGTGATCTCCCCATTCCAAATAAACTGTGATTGACAGCTTGTGATCCCTCAGCATGGCTTCTTTACAGCATTTACCAGAAACCCACCCATCAGTTTAGGAATTCAGACTAATCATCCAAGAAGGTGGCAATCTCCAGTACAAAGGATAACGGAAGGCTGTGACAGAAAGGTCTTCAATCTGGCCCCAGGCTGACAGAGAAATTCTTGGTTGGACTGGGTGATCTTACTGGACTTTTCCAACCTAAATGGTATTATGATTCTATGATTTTGTGACATTTTTCAGGCAAAGGACTTGTTATCAAAGCAAAAGAAGTTTCTAATTGATCTAATAATGAGAAAAGAAAAGATGATTTGTCTGAAAACCTTCAGAAGTTACTTTCTTCACATTCCTGACACTTTTTTCCATGCTTTTGCTGATAATCTACAGTTACTTTAGGAAATCATTTTTATGTGATGAAAGTGTGACTGCCAAATGGACATCTTGAACTTCATCTATAGAGATGGAAAGATGCAGCAACAGAGTCAGAGGAAAATGAACACAGCACTCGTTACAGAAGCAAGGAATTTTTCACATGAAAACAATATGCGTGCTAATCTAAATAACCAATAATATATTTCATATTTATAGGACAAAGGAGAGATGCATGGCTTCAACATTCCCTTGTCCTCAAAAAATAAAACAAGTAAATAGTTCCACAAATATTGCTTAAATAAAGGAACTACCAAAATTTGTTTGTACATATATATTTGTACACCAAGACCAGAGTTTCCAATTCTATATAATGGTGAAAGCTTTGAAAAGTAAAAGGTTTGTGAGCCTTGAATTCTGGAAGGTATTGGAGTGATGAGATGAAATCTATCTAATATCAGATCTTGAGTTTTGTGTTGCTTTTGTGAAAATAATATATGTAACATATATTGAAGGAGAGGAACATTTTGCCAGAGCTTCTCACATTCCCCAAGGCAGAATGTCAGCTGTTCTCTCCATTTCTAAAATGGGGATAAAATTATTATATTGCACAAGGAACATCTAAACTGAGTTAGCCTTTTCAAGAGCCCCTATTAGTGTAGTTCTGTTAGTATATCCATGAGCAGCACCTCTCCCTGTAAGCTGCCAAATAGAAAGCTGCCACCTGACAAACAGCAGGGAATGTTTCTGCACAGAAACGACTTTTGTTCTCAGATCCATGGATCCTTTTTATTCGGTAACAGAAAACACCATAGGTTGTGTTTGTTACTACTGGCCAGTTGTCAGTAGAAAATAGGTCAAGTAAATAATTGCTACATTTCCACCTTTTGTGTTCTAGGAGTTCTGCAATGTGGATAGCCTGCAAGGTTTGCTTTTCTGAACTAATGGGACATAATCCATGCATTGAGAAGCATGGAAAGGAGTCACAGCAATGCCATTTACAAGAGCTCTTTAAAAGACTTTTGTAAACTCACAGTATCAATCATCCCTGGTAGAGAAAGGTTACCAACAGAGATAATGATTTGATGTTTCAGCTCTGGATAGGAGAAACAAAATGAGGTGTTTCAGTTCTTTTCCATAATGTGGAAAGGAAAGCTGAAAGCAGGTGCTGAGTTAGAAACTCAGTGCAGGAAATTACAGTTCTGCTTCTTTGAAAATCCATCCCAGACTGCTCCTAAAGCATATGACCCTACAAGCCTCAAGAGGTGTTAGAAAATACAAATGAAAATGAAGGAAATGAGAAGATAAAAAATAAAGTCGGTTACAAGGTACAGATATGTCCACTAATACTGTACAAATCGGCTATATTTCGAGAATTTACACTCAGCCAGCCTGGTTTTAAGTGCAAACATAATTCCTTTAGCATGTCATTACCTTTCCAAAGTTTTCAGTCAACACAACTTTTCAATTTTTACAACCATTTATTAATTATAGGGCTTTAAGTCGAGCAAGCAATATAAATCTCTAATAACACAAAGCTTTAGCTAAACATCTGATAAATCAGTTACTATATATTGCCTTATTTTTATTTCTTTGCAAAGTTCTCAGTCCTTAATTTTCCTGAATAGGTGAATTAAGACAACCTGAGGCTCTAGACACATCATAAAACTACATGTGGTCCCAGCTGCCAAATGTAGTCTTTCCCTTTTTCCTTTTGCATTGGTCATACTTCACCCACAAATTTCCTGATGAGAGCCACGAGTTCTGTTGAATCAGTTGGTTTAACACCTCTCAATCAGGTGGACAGCAGAACCTCTTAGTTCAGGTACAGACTGACTGTAAAGTCAATCATATATATTTGTAAGATTTAGCCACATCAAATCCTATGATTATGGAGAGTCTCCATCAGTATCACACATCTCTTGCATGTGACAAGAATACACAGAGCTTAATCTCCAACATATTCTGCTAAACTACTACCAAAATCTTTTTCCTTTCAAGGCAGAACAGCTTTTTTTTTCTTTTTTTTAATGACTAGCACCAATATTTTGCATCAATATTTGAGGTAAAGCAGATCATAGCCTGACTTCCCTAATTATTATCCAAACACATGCATTAAATCATTGCCTTGAAGAACTTGGAATTGAAAGAGCATCATAGATAAAAGCCAGGAGAAAAGAAATATCAGTAGTCATTTATTAATATTAATCAAAAATTGAGCCTTAACTTTGGATATTCTCTTTTTGATAGATCTCCTCCAAAAGGGGTATCTCTGTTAACTAAGAAACCAGTAGATGAACCACAAAAATGAGGAACTATGTTACAAAAGCAGGGAGGACTTTATGTTTTTTTTTTATCAAGGATTGCATTATATGATTGTGAAAATCAAATAAAAAATACCTATGAAATTTGCAAATCATCTTACACAAAATGTTTAATTGCACTGGGAAAGCTGAGGTCAAACATTAACTTCTCAGTGATGGTTATGACCTTTAGAAATTACCTGACATTTTGGTTGCAGGTATAATGAGTTTACATAGGTAGCCCAATTGTTTCCATGCTAGATCTCTGTAGTTCGTACATCTTTCAGTTAGCCACCCAGTGTTAATGTGCTTCACTGAAATCAGTGGGAATTTTGTTTGCACGAGAACTTTAGAAAACAAACAGGAAGAAGTAGATTGCAACAGGACTTACAAAGCATATGCTCCCCTGGGACTTCAGCCAATGCTATTCAGCTTACGGATACCTTTAAGGATATTTTATCTGTCTTCCTTAGACAAATGGTTTCTTTTTTTTTTTTTTTGACATGAAAAGCAGAGATGTTTTCCTGACTACTGGAGTCCTGAATTGAGTACTCTCATACTCTCAATAGTCAGCTATCTGTGACACTTCACCATTAATCTACTGACTCATCCATCCTGCTGGTGTATACCTGCTCTTCTCTAGCAGCTTCCATGATAAAGTCCAGTGTGTTTCACAGGACCAGGACACCAAAAGTCTGGTCTGAGAGATCTGTTCAGCCAGAATGTTACATCCACAATCGCCCAGTTCACCTCCTCTTTTCACTAATTCACTGACAAAAAGGCAGGGAGCATCTAGGTCATCATTATGGTTCGGCATGCGTGTGAGGAGACTGCTCCTTAGTTTTAACCATTTAGCTACTGATTTCACAGCACAGGATACATAGTCAGATGGGAATCTACAAGAAAATACAGCATGATATAAATACATTCTAAGCAACTCAGTGTGCATATAAAGTCTGTCTCACATACATTTCCCTCAAAACCTGTCACAGACTGAATTACATATTGTTTATTCAAGTGAATAAACATTTCCAATTGAAAACACTGTCATAATGTAGTCTGAAATTGGGTCTTGTTTTTAGGTGGGAATTGTGATTAGTCCTCAGACTAAATTTAACTTGCTTGAATGTTTCCGATTTGAATGTCAGATTGAGGAACCTCTGAAGGTATATCTGTGCCTACTTTTTAAGGAGCCTTTTGTTGTGACTCCTTAGCATTTATTCTAAGAAATATGTACACCTATATAAAGGTCAGAACTACATTTTTTATTTCCATGTCGTGATATCCTATGTACAATTTTAGTCCCAGTTTTATAGGAATAATGTTTACTCAGTTCTTATTATATATATGCCTATTCTTGTGTGGTTAAAACTCACTGTTTTTATGAAGATGTTAGCAATTGCAAAAATAGAGAAATATTTCTGCGAAACAAAAATAAAGCGATGACAAATAAGGAAACAACCTTTGTACCCATGTTTACAAACCTGCATTTCCTGGTCAAATTTTGGGCACGGGCTCTGAGATGTCAGAGAATGTTATGCTTTTATTCTCCCCTTAAGCTGCAGTAGATATGAAGGCTCATTTTTCCCAGTGTACTGTTTAACAGGACATGTACAAGAAAAATCAGCTGCTTCTTTTAAGCCAGGAAATGTAAATGCATTTGCAACCCCATAAAATTAAGGAATTCTTTACACAGCAGGCCCACATCCATATATGGTTCTCTTACTTATCCACAGATGGCAAGTTTGTGATGACCATCATAGTGGCTCAATGTTTTTATTATATTTATCTAAAACATGTACTTTTAGCAAGATGCTACATGTCATGTTTCTTTACAACTTTCACATTCAGAAGGGAAGTTCTCATTTATGCTTGATTAAAACAATATGTGGCATGCATATGAAGACGTAGGAACGTAGAAGCAAAAATCAACACATACTGAATACAATGTGCCAAAACTTGACAAGTATGAATATTAAGAGTCCATATCTCTACTTAAATCACATTTGTGTGATAAAATCTCTACTGCTCATGAATATCAGAAGGGCCATGCACAATGAGATTGGTCTTTTGCTGATAGATTTCTAACGGCCCTCTGCAATTCTGGTGAGGAAAAGAGTATTGCTATTTCTCTTCACACCATTTAATGGTGTGGGTCTTCTAATTGTATTCTTTATTTTTATCCAGGATAGTGGCTCAGAGTGGGGAGGTCCTCAGATTTACAATTGCGAAGGTAACACTGTAGATAAATCACAAATTAGCATTCCTGTAGGCTTCTACCTCCCTATATCCTTGTTTTCTTTCACTTAAATGGAGCTGAAAATACCTCTTTTTCCAGACATCTGTAGATAAATAGTGCTAAGCTCTCCTAAACACCAGCCAAAATGCAGTCAAATACTAAATGCGGATAAGCAATATTTTGTGAACAGTGAGACTGCATTCCCAAGCACACCTTCTTTCTATAGTCTGCGCTAATCTGCTCCTGCCTGAGAACTATAAGGCTTGGCAAGTCAAAGGGTATATATATTGACTGATCAGCTGGTGCTTTCTCTCAGAACAGATAAAGAGCAGAGTTCTTGCTTTTCTACCAGTAGTACTGCTACTGCTAATATCTCTTCTCTCAGCCTGCTATCTGTACTCACATATGTACTAAGAATTTAATATCTTTGAGATATCTCAATTGCAACTGGAATCCAACGGCTTCAAAGACCAGAGGAAGTGAAAGATACATGATCAAACAGTAGAATACAAAACTATACAGAGGATACTTCCCTTGAGGAGAACAGATTTTAAATTTAGATACCAAAGACTATAGATGTAGAGAAACTCTCATCACAAAATATTTCACAAAAAAGTGACAAATATTATTTCCTGCACTTCCAAAATGCAGCCAGCAGAGAACAAGATCATAGTTTAATAAAGCATTGTCAACAACCCTAGACAGTCTTCGGACAGGGAAATAATGAGGATTTTGCAGGCTGTGCAATTACCAGTAAGGCACACACAAAAACTCTGTAGAATGTCCTTTAAAAATGTAGTTCGGTGGAGAAGTATCACAAGGTGAATCAGCACCTGAGCTGGATAGATGCTTAGTTTCAGAGCCTCTCTGGAAATGTCCTTACTTACATAACAAGCTGTAAGCTGAACAGAAGTCAGGCTGATGATGTTGAGAATATCCATGTGACCACTCATTTCACTTTTTGTGTAGTAGGAAGGGAATTGGAAATGGGTCATCTTCTCCTCTGCAGCTAGTCCTTGTACATATTTTATCCCTTTCTAGATTGCACTGCAGTACCTCTGTGCATTCATCCATCAAGCCTTTATCTTCTTTCGTAAGGTGTTTGGCCAGGTCTGCCATCTTCCTTTGAGAAAGCCAGTTTTTCATTTGTTTTATTTAAATAAACAGACATGGGGGGTTGTATCCCAAGATGCAGAGAAATGCACAGACATGAAAGAATATCAAAAACTTCAAGGACTACTTGATTATAGATTATATGTTGTGAAATAAATAGTGATAGAAAGAAGACAAGTTCAAAGGAAAAAAAAGGCTGGAATTAGACAGTGACTTGCTTTGAAATCTAGGAGAAGTAGAACTTTGAGGATGAAAGTTGAAAATTTATTCATGAACTTGTATCTTTAAGAATTTTTCTGAAGTGTGGGAACACTCTGGATGATCTGGCCTCAGTGTAATAGGACCATGGATCAATGCATTCCCACAAAATAGAGTGGTGTATTGATTCACTGACCTCTGAAAGGTGAAGTCGGTAAAGAGGTATTATTGGAGGTCCCATCTAAACACTGGTACAACCCAAAGCCACTTACCTTGTGCAGCTTGATTGATTCACAGCACAGAGTGAGACAACTTGCAAACCATATCCGTGACTTTAATGATTCTGTATCTTTATTTATGTGTTTATTTAAGTACTTCTGGAAGGGTAAAACACAGTTTAGGTGAGAACCCAGAGCTCAAACTGACAAATTTTACTAAACAGCACATGCTCAGAAAGCTTATAGATTTCATCGTTCTGACTTGAAAATGTTAATGAGTCAAAAACACTGAAAGTCTCTTGGGTCCAGTTGATGAGTATCACTCCCAACCTCCACAGGTCATGAAGTCATAGAATCATAGATTCATTATGGTGGGAAAAGACCTTTAAGGTCATCTAGTCCAATCATCATTATTAAAAGTTAATGATTTAAAAGTTTACTGCAAACAGAATCTCTGAGAAATCGCTCTCAGCCTTCCAAAGAAATTTTTCATTCTCTGGGTTTTGGTGCAAAATTATTACATTTTTCCTCATGTGTATGCAGTAATTTGAATAGACAATTAGTCAGATGCAGTGCCTAAATTTCATTTTCAAACCATTAGTTGAGAGAGTTGGTTGCAAAGGTCAGTGGAATGAATAGGCCCATATAGCTGTAAGCCATTGTAACAGGAACACACTTCCAACTTTATGTACTGAAAAAAGATTCAATTTTTCAAAATCCCAGCTTGCTACCCAATACCTACATGTTTTATTAACATAATTTTTCCCTGTGCTTTATAATTAATTTTATCACAGTGACCTGTGCAGGAAAATCTGTTACATCCTCTGTCTGCAGTGGATCAGTGACATAAAAAATATTTTCTGTGCATGGAAGATTCAGAACAAAAATAGTCCAGTGCTTTATCGCCTTTCTTTCTTCTTCTTTTGAAATAATGCTCTGTAATGTACAATGAATGCACAAGCACCTACATATATTAGATTCTTAGGTTCACCTGCATATATTAGGTTCAACCCTTCTTAGGTTGTGGATGCCCCATCCCTGGAGGCATTCAAGGCCAGGCTGGATGTGGCTCTGGGCAGCCTGGTCTGGTGGTTGGCGACCCTGCACATAGCAGGGGGTTGAGACTAGATGATCACTGTGGCCCTTTTAAACCCAAGCCATTCTATGATACAATTTTATGATATATGAATGAGAAAGGGAACAAGCAAATACTGGAAATAATTTTATTTCAAGCTATAATCCAGGGACATAAACTGAAATTTCAAAAGTAGACTTGAAGATTTGACAATTTATTTTAGTACTCAAGTTGAAATAATGCTAGAAACACATCATACTTTGAACACTCTTTTATGGAGACTGTCATCCAACATAAATAACATATTTTTCAAAATTATTCAGTGACTTAAGGTTCTATACTGAAATCAGCATCCATAGTACAATGATATCCACTGAACTACTTAGTTAATGCTGAACACCTTAGGAAATCTTGCTAATGAGATGCACTTTAACTGATTGCAACATTCTCATTTTTAAACTAAACTTAGGATTCTACATCTGAAGCTGCATTCTGAGAAAGTTTCACTATGTTAAAGTAGTACTAGAATATTTTCATCTACTGAACGAACTCGTTTTCCTTATAGAAACTGATTTCACATCTACATAGACCAGGTTTTCATTCTGAAGTATTCTTTGCCTTGGTTACTTAGTATGTACATATATTTCTAAGACGAGTAAACTCAACTATCCATTGCATCATTGTCTTTTAAAAAAAAAAATTAACCCTGGATAGCCCATGCCTCTTCTCTAATAAACAGGGATGTCTTCAGATCTTAACCACCATTACATATGATTCCTATGCAAAATGATCCATCTTAGAATTTTCCCATTCTTGACTTTCCTTTTTCACTTTTTTGCTACAATAGAATCTGTAAAGATATGACAATGCTTGCAAAATATGTGAAATATGTGAATATTCCCCTTCAAGTAGCATATATTGGTCAATTTAATATCAAGTGTGTGTTTATTTCTGCTTAGCTAGAAAATAATAAATTATCATGCATATAGCACAAGTTGAAATATGTACATAAGGCATAGCAAATTCAAAGCATAGACTTGTGGGAAGAAGTCCCTTTTCGAGCAAGAACAGGGAAATAATTTGTTTTCTTCAAACAAGGCTTAGAGAAGCTGCTGCTGTTGCTCCTATTTAGTACACTTGTCCTAGAGTCACAAGAAGAACTGAGTTTTTCTTACTTTTTATTGTTGTTAAGGGTCACTGAAGTTGATACATTACTAGTAGATGTTAGTATTTTTAAAATGAAAATACAGTGATTTATTCCCTCTTAAGTGAATCCTGGATTTGTTGCTCACCGCAGCCTCTAGAAAAAACAAGGTGTCTTGGTGAGCAGAATAGATCAGTCTTCATGATTCAGTTACCAAAATAAAACAGGTTAAGGCTTAAGTTCTGCTTAAAGTCCTCATAAAAGAATGGGTGGTTGGGAGGTCATTCATCCAGGGGCAAAACACAGGTGATAACAAAGATTTATTTTTATGATAGCGTTGGCTGGCAGAGATATGACTCATAAGACAATCGGGGGGGGGGGGAGGGGGGAAGGGGAGGTGAAGAGAAAAAAAAATATGTCAACCTAAGCTGAATTCAACATGCTGCTTTGATTAAAAAAGTAGAGAAATATACATTAAGATATATCACCTAAAGAATGTTTCTTTTGACTTTTTGAAGAGGTCTTAATTATTTTATAGTAAAATAACTTTCAAAAATAGGAATGGCAAGAGAGACTATTGGAGTTAACCAGACTGATTTTGTTTTAGTAGCTCAGTCTTTGAGACCAAGCACTGCAGAATTCTTCAAGATTTTCTAATCAGGAGCTAGAGTAATCTTTAGCTGTAACCATTATTCTGTCAGAGAAGTAGGTAAACACAAAATGGTTCTCACGGACATACCTAGATCTAACATGGTATACCAAGAAGAACAGAAGTACAGCAGCAACAGGGAGCTCTAGCTAGACTGCAAAAGAAAAGTGAAGCATGCAGCCCGTACTGAGCTCCATGTTTCTGTTGGTACACAGCTCTTAGTACTGCACTTCAGGTTAGCTGCTGGGCACAGGCAGGACTAGCAAGAGCCAAGAGTGCTTGCTTTCAACTTAGCAGCAGCCTAAGAGCAAGAAAGTGCTCTCCAACAGGCAGAGGTACAAAAGATTCACTCTGATGTTTTGCTTCTTCTTAGGGTCTAGCAGCTAGTCTTTTTCTTCTAACTCACTGATTACATCAGTTTTCTTTTCTGTTTTCCCTATCCTCAGCTTCTAGACTGCTCTACTTCTCTCTACTTCTCATGACTCTACTTACTATCTTCTAATAATACACTGCTTGTATGAGAGACAAAGCATTTCAAGGGAAGTTCACAACTGTTTCTCTTCAGGCACCTAAGTTCAAGTGCTTAAATTAGGGAGTCAATCATCACTGATTTCCTTTGTAGCTAGTGGAGAGAGCTGGAGTTTTCAAGCAGGAAATTCAACACATTCAAAATCCAACAGACACAGAAGAGGGTCCTTTCACTAGCTGTGGAAATAGTCTAGAAGTTAAGGCAGGCTGTTTCAAACCTATGGTCATCATAATTGTTTGGCCAGCTCATACAGTTTTTTATCTAGCAAAAAGAATTGCTTGCTTACAGATTAGCTGGGCCACTACAGAATGATTTCTTCCCTTGTAGAAAGATTCTGGAAACAAGTCTGGTACAGCTTTCTGCAACAAAAAGATGCGGTCAGATCCTATTCTGAGAGCTGAGAGGCATTAAATAAGGCAGTCAGTCTATAGTTAAAGTCCTGTAATATTTCATCAAGTAGCAAAATACATTTGAATTAAAGGAGCATTACTTAAGGCGTATTAACCTGCAGTATGTGGTATAACACTTAACTGGGATTTGGTGAAGAATAAGCAGTATATAATAGCAATTCTTGTTTGACTATAAGGCAAAGACAAATAGCATTACTGAGGTGTTTTGAACACTGTCTGCTGTAAAAATATTTACGAAAACAATCATGAAATTTCCTGAGATGGATTGCTGAACCTCTCTGACTGACTTAGTTATAATTAAACTATTTCAAAACAAGATGAGAGGGGATTATCACAGCAATTCTTCAATATAAGTGGTGACTAGAAGTTTCTAACATCAATTTTTCTTATTTGTATAGTTTCTATGCTTAGCAGGAATATGATAACATCTGTGTAACATAATGTCTAGTACAAAAATATCTATACAAATTTCACATGCTTCAAAAAAAACCTTGCACACTTGCTTGTCTCTGTAAATCTTCCCACTCAATTGGAAAGTATATTCTAATTTCCAAGCATTAGTAACAGGTTGCCAAAGTCTTATCATGTTAAAAACCAGCACAGATCGTAGTGATTTACAGTGTAGCTTCCACTTACATCTGGCAGTTATAAAAATCTGCCTTACACCCCATTTCTACTGTAAGACCACTGTCACCAGTTCCTCTGGAAGCTCTTAGAGAAGGAATTAAAATGTTTGGGTAGTAAGAGGCTGCCACAAGTACATGGGAACCAGAAGGGAAAAAAAAATACTGCTGCCAACCTAAGAAATCATAGACTGCTCTAAAAAGGTATACTGCAGATGTGAGATCTAGTCCCTGTTTTCTGTAGCCTTTCCCATTCACATGCACACCCTTTTTGCACTGCGGAAAAAACAGTGCTTTAGAAAGATTCAAACTGTTGGAGCCCTGATGATGCTGTAGAGTCATTCATAATGCAAGGCAGCTCAAGCCTCTAACTGGCAAAAAAATCTGGCCCTTCATAGATTAAAGCTACAGTTACTTTTTTTTGGTTGTTTTTACCATACAGTTGAAAGCTCTCACAGAATATAGTCTGGCTTTCCTCCTCGGTTAATTTTTACTTCTGTTAAATTGATGTGATGTTAAGAAGCACTTGGGAAATGTGATTTGCTTTGCAGATCAAGTACGTATTTTCTTTCTCATTACAAGCAATAATATTTACCCGCATAAAGTAAGTGGTACTGATGACAATTCAGAAAATGCAAAAGAAGATATTTCTAATGAGTCAATCTCTTCTTGTGCTGTTAAGTTTAATGCCAGTAATGTCAGCCTGGACCAATGCAGAACAGCATCAGTTTGAGATGAATATTGGACAGCTGACAATTCATCATTATATCACATTGTATGCATATTTATGTCAGGAGATGTAAATGCAAAATATTTTCCAAATTGGTTACATATGCTCCTGCTTAATACAAAAAAAAATGGCACAGACTGCCTAGTCATGGTAAATGTAAATTACTGTCTTAAAGTTAACTTTTGAATTCTTCAGTTCTCCAAGTCTCATTTTTCACTTATTTTTCACAAACCTCATATTTCTCTTTTTATCTAAATCTCTTACTTAGTTTAATGATGAATCAAATAAAAGCATTATGCCCTTAATGTACAGTATGTCTGAAAAAGGTATTCAATGCCTTAGCTTACATATTTTTGATTCTCAACTTATATGCAGATTTTTAAGTTCCCAGTTAAACATCCATAAGGGATGTCTCTTACTTGATTTAAATAAAAGTAGCAAAAATATTTTGGTTTTAACATTTTCTTCCATGGAGTGAACAAAGTTATCAAGGAGTCCCAGAGAGAAAGAAGTTTAATGGATTTTTTTTGCCAAGGATGTTCAAGTAATGCATTAGTTCTCGAAGCAGAGTTATTTCGATATAATAGAATTCCTGTGTATTTTCTCACAAAGAATCTAGTACATCTCAGCTAACACAGTATAGTTTTTTTCTCTTTGTCCTCTAAATTAATACTTACTATTAATACTAACTTGTATATTAATGTTCAATCAACATGAGTTCCTGCTGGAGTTTAAAAAAAAACAAACAACAAAATTGCAGTTGTCCATGCTATATCTGTGTATATTTTACAGTTAGTCCTGGGGCTACAGAAGATGTTTGTATAGAAATATTATTTGGTTAAATATAAACACCAGCCTTCTTAGCATAAATCTATAGCTTGTTGGGAATGGTAACTTAAGATCCTATATGAGCAGGATCCCATTTTAGGAAGCTTAGGCAGGCCGGACAGTTAACTGAGTAAGGTGGAATCTCTTGACACAACATTTTCTAGGCATGTCTTTGTTCCATTACATGTATGTATGAGGACTGCTCCAAAAGTAATGCGTCCTGCTTTATTATGTTTGCCCACAATAGTGGATGCTGGTGGTGTGGCAGTAGTGGCTGAACCATCTGCCAATACCCTGTTATATTTTGTTGCCATGTGGCAGATGGCAGCAGAGGGACTGATTGCCAAAATGACATCTGACATGGAATTGTGTCACTGAAGATGTGTCACTGAATTCCTCCTTGTGGAAAAAATTACACCCACTGACATTAATTGACATTTGCTGTATGTTTATGGAGGCCAAAGAGTGGATGTGAGTAAAACGGGATATATTCCAAATGATCACTACAAATTCTATGAAATGATCAAGTGCTTAATTATTTCTGAAAAATCCCAGAGGAAAAAAAATATTCAAAGAGAATTAAATATGCTTCATTTGGTGAAGTTGTAGAACAGTTCTGCATTACAAAGAAAACCTATGCAGCAAACAAAAGGAGACTGAAAATTTACCACTGATAATTCTTGTTTATGCAGTTGTATTTCTAAAACAACCTTGAACTGAAAACTCCTTCTATGGAGCATGGACAGAAGCCAAGCTGGTGTGTTATTTGTTTCTTATATCTTTAAAACTTAGTAAGGGGCATACTGAAATCACCTTTTAGCACATGCTTCTACCCAGCAGTTATAAGTCATAATAGCTGATCAAAAGCTCTCTGCTTTATGATGATCTAAAGCATGTCAGAAACTGAAGTGTCTTGGAATGGGAAGGCTTCCTTTCCTTTCCATTTGGCTATCTCCAGTCACAATCACAGACTAACCCATTGCTGGACTGCTCTTTGGGAACTTAAGAGGAGCAGAAATGAAAGATCCAGTAAATTGTGCAAAGCCAGTTATTAAGGCAACAGCAACTTGCTTCTGGCCTCAGAGAAATCAGCTACAAATGAGAGAGAATAAAAGATTGCTGACAGACATGAATGCATAGCAGCATATGAGGAAGAATCACTCAGCATGATCATCAAAAGGGATGGCATGTCAGCATCCAGATATTCCTCTGCATTTCCTGAGGACAGGGCATTTTAGTGAGGAGGCTGAGGAATTTAGAAAGGCGCTTCAAGATGTTTACAAATAGCTCCTCTGGAATTTTGGCTTGTTCTGTTAGCACTGTTAAAATACTGCATTTTCTCAGTAAAGTTGCATTGATCTTTTTTTAAAGAACAGATGTCTAAATGCTTCCAGTTTAGAAAAAATGCAAACTCTCCAGCAGTCATAAACTTCAAGCACAGTTCTAGGGAACCATGGGCTATAACAATGAGTGTGGCTTACAGCTTCATCCTATAATCCTTCAGAGAAAGTCACACAACCAATGATGAGTCAATGGAAGCACTATTTGACATCAGCAGTGGGATTCTGAAAGCAACCTCCCTGTATCTATTTCCTCTCACTGTCTTTATTTCCACCATTCTGGGGCATCCATTTAATACAGTTAACTTCTTGTATCTGTGGCAGATAACATTTTTTTAACCTCACTGATGATATTGATTGTTCATGTCATAAATCTCACAGCTGGGGCCACATCCAACTATCCTATCTCAGGTCGTATTTTCCTACTTCTCAGGTATTTATTAATATTTCATTCACTTCTTCCAGAAGTGCTCTGGAATTCTTTTCTCTACTTTTATATGTTGATTTATTTCTGCATACAACTGTCAGACTTATTATTCTTCATGTGTTCCCATTATTTCATTTGTAGGCTTAATAAAAGTATTTTTTCCTGTAAGTACTAGTCAATTTTTCAAAATTGCTTTCAGGTTTCTGATGTTGTAATATTTTGTCTAAAAGCAAAAACTGCTAGCATTATCTGCCACATCAAAACGTGCACAAAGCTGAGAACCAAGCTAAAAGTGCCTCTAACTTTACATAATCCCCATCCTCAAAAGTCTCACAGTTCAGCCTCAGTATCATACTTCCTGACAGTAATATACTGTTATATGGATGTCTTGTGTGGGAAGCAACATCAGCCTTGCCTAATTTGTTTTCTGTAGCATGGACTAGTTTCCAGGAGGTGCCAACACATCCAGATTCCACTGAAGTCATCTTGCGAACAAGTGTCCTGCAGTTACTCTGGTTTTAGGACCAGATTCTGGATGAATTGGAGATGCCTGGAACTGGCTGCTGGAGATGCCCAACACAGCATATAGAACCTTGTAATATTAAGACTTCTTTTACTTGAATTGGGAAAGCATGTACCATTTCTAGTCCTAAGATTTCCTGATTTCTCCAGTGTTTGCTTATGATTTCTAATTCCTAATACTGTTATCTTTTCTTTCTGTTTTCCAGTTCATCTAAAACATTTAATTGTAAATACCAGGAAGTGTGGATTTAGATGATTAGAAACAATCTTGATGTTTTGGTACCATAATCTTCCTTGAAATTATCTCTCAAGACTCCATGCAAGAATGAAACTGAAAAACAAAGGGAGAGTTTTTAAGCCCACTACAGAGATTTATCTTGCAATGCAGAATGTTGCCTTTAAACTTGAATAATTCAAATGTATACTGTGGAAAGCATCTTTTTTTTTTCTCTCTATTGTTTAAATTCTACTGGATTTTCCTTATCAATAATTATGTATTTTTATTTATTTATTTAAAGAAGGAGATATTTTTATTTTTGAGATTTACAAGAGTTTCCATCTTATTTCTGGTCCAGAACCCACATAAGGAGCTAGATTTACGATGCTGTGTAGCTTACACTTGTGTAGACACAGAGATTCAAAACAGTACATTTGTTGAGAACATGCTCTAAACTCCATTCAGAAGTCCTTTCTGCATTGTCTTCATGGTGGAAGAATGGATAGCAGAATTAATTCTTTAGACGCTGGCATACTTGTTTCATGCCAAGAATAGGGAAGTCAGGGAGCATACTGTAATAAATGTATTAATACTGCCAACAAGTCTTTAAGCTGAGTATTACTCAGCTGAGCTCCTTTTAAGCCTTTGGAATGATCATCAGGACCAGGTAAATATCTATCATAATTTACATAAAAAGCAGAAAACTTAATTCAGGCTACCTCAACTCCTTTTTATATCCAGTCTCCATATCACTCAATACTTTTGAGTAATTTTTAAACAATTTTATCTCTGCTGTTGTTGGACTAAGGGATGATTTCATCAGGTTATTTCTGTGGGCCACACACTGGCTTTGACTATAAACATTCAACATGCCTAAATGCCTAGAGGACCCATTCCAGCCAAGTCCTAACTGAAATGAGCTCTGCATGGTTTTAAGGATCAGTGAGGAATACAGCCCTTTTTCCTTTTCTCTGTTGTGGATTTCCTAATATTTTCTATTTCCTAGTACTCAAGGTTTGAGGCAAAATTAGAGATGTATGTATCTTGTGTGGTTCTTGGTATACCAAAGTTTCTTTACTTGATGCCGTCACTTGAGATACTGGAGCTTGCTGCCAAAGGCAAACACAAAACATATGGCAAGCACTGTGTTCCCAGAAGCCTTCTGGATTTTCCAGATAAACTGCCAAGTACGGCAGCTTGTGTAAACTGACTTTGTGCTGAATTCTAGCTGCAATAAAATCTCTGAGTTTCAAAATTCTCTGGAAAGTGCGACTGTAACACTTCTGTGGAATTCTCCTTTCCAAGACAAACTAAAATAAAAGCCATCATCATTTTCAGTAAGTCACAAGCCCATCGTTTGTCCTCAGAAAATCCTGAAAGTGTTGATCCTTATGGTGCAATAAAGGTAATCACAAATGTAACCTCAAAAAATATTTGCCTCTTAGTTTTCCGGGTGTATGGATGCCCTAGTCATTTTAACCTTATACAGTTCTTAATCCTTCAGGCTGTAAACACAGTATTTTTCACTTTCTGGTGTCTTTAACATCAGCCTGTATATAACTGTGCAATGATTAAGTGACTCAGTTGGGAAAACAAATATTGTTTCGTCCCTGATACATCTACAGTCTCTGAGCAACCCAGTTAGTTCTATAGCTAAAGGGCTTTAGGCATCTCAATGTGTCATATTTGCTGCTGTTGGTACTCCTTGATGATCCTTAAAAAGCTGTTTCATCTGCCACCTAAATCAGGAATCATCTGAAATCTTACATTTTTTACCAGCTAACTTCAAAGGTATCTGAACACCTTTTTATTCCTTCCTGCTTTTTCCTTGGTTTCTGAAGTGGTCCAGTGTCCAGCATTGTAGATATGTCCAAAGCTCATTTGCTGGATTAGGCCTCAACAGACCCAAAGAACAGATGGCGGGGGGGGGGGGCCAGGCCGCCTGGGCCCATGCTGCCCAGGACCGTGCTCAATTGGCTTTTGTATATCTCTATGGATGAGATGCCCCCCTTTCTGGGCAGCCTGTTCCAGTATTTGATCTCCTTCATGGCAAAAAAAACACTTTCTTGTGTTCGTATTGAATTTCTTGTCTTTTTTTTTTAATTTGTGCCTGTTGCCTTTTGACTTGTTACAGGTTACTGCAGAGAAGAATCTGTCTGTCTCTTCATTCCTTCCCACCAGGTATTTATATACACCAATATAATTCTTCCCTGAGCTTTCACCGCTCCAATCTACTTCTAGGTTAATGTTTAGTCTGCTGAGATATTAGGGGAAAATTCTTTTTCTGATTTTGATTCATTTTTCAATGAATATGGGCACATCCTATGGACCCCCGAAAAGATCCTGAAATGTCTGATAAGTAGGTCTTTTAGAAAACTGCTACCCTGAGAGGTTTGTTCCTTTTGAAACAGTTTCCCGACTTTTTGAATGCTGCTCTTGGCCAGCTCTTCTCTGAGACAAACAAGCAACTGAAATAATATGTGAAGTCTAATAAATTTGTGAGTATATATTATCACCTTGATATCAGAAATTCGTAATTTCATTGAAAAAGTTATTTCTTTTAAGTGTTATACATTAAAAAATGTTCTACAAATATAAAAGAAAAGAAAGTGTAGTGTGGAGTTTGCTAACTTTGTGGCAAAATCAATCACAGAAAGAACAGAATTTGATCCTGCAGTTAAAGCAGGAATCAGCATTGCCTACATGTACAGTAAAAATGGTCAGCTGAAATGCCTATGGCTTGACTCAGAACAATGAAAATATTCTCTCTGACTTCACTTATATTTGAGAATAAGTAACTTTGTTGAGCAGTTCAGAGTTCAAATAATATATAGCAGGTTAAACAAAACTCAGAACCTGCTCAAAAATAAATAAAAAGGACTGTAAGAACTTTGTTGAAACTGGGCACATTTGATACTAAACAGTCAGGAAGGAAAAAAATCTTCAACTATAGTAAACTGAATTCTGCTCTTGGCTGATATAATTTTGAAGTAATTGCATTGAAACTCTGTTTTGATTATACGTCTAATACCAGAATCTTGCCAATTCTTTTTGTAGATGGACTTAATTCCACTGTCTGTAAGAGATGTGATATTTTCTGTACTATTGTTCATTGTAACAGTAAAATAGGTACCTTAATAAATTTACTCTCCAAGAATCTTACATGCTGTAAATGAATACTTAGTTAAAGGAAGGGTTATATTTACTCCTCCTCAAGACTGTGATGGAAGAACATTAGAATTCTAACCTCAGTGTCAGTATGGGCATAACTCATGAAAGATGTTCACTGTATTTGACAGTGTAGTTTCCAGGAACTGACACTGGAAAGGTTAAATGACTAAAAGCAGAGTGAATAGAAGGGCAGGTAGTGGAGATAAAAGGGCTAATTGAGTGGCACTATATTGTATTTTGGAAGCAGCAAAAAAAAAACAGAAATGAAGCAGCTGTGCTGTGAACTAAACACAAGCTACAGAGCAGCAGAGATGGAAAGAAAAGATAGCAGGGATAAAAATATTTTGTTTTCATTGAAGAGAAACTTTTGTTGTTTCATCCTGGTATCAAGCCTTTTGCACGGAACATCTTTCTATTTAACTTCCAAATTTTTTATTGGACCAAAAAGCCCAAAATACTCTGATAGCATCAAAACAAAATTATTACACTACTGGAGTGCATAATTTGGAAAGAGAAGAGGTTTAAATTGAAATGTCAGCAAAGATGACAGCTTTTTAAACACATTTTGAAAACACAGAACAAATTCAGTATAATCACCAGATATAGAAGATAAATAAAAACAAACAAAAAATCCTACCAATTTAAGATATACTCCAGTCTTCAACTGCAAATGGTATTTATTAATGCCAAGGTAACTTAGATAAAGAAAAAAACAGCTGAAAGCACCACCTTTTCTAAATTTGGGTAAGGTAAGATAAGGGTAAATACAAGTGCTCCCAACATTTGTATTCACATTCTCAAAGTGAAATGAAGACTATTGCTGTGTGTTCTCCAGGAGACTATAATAAGATCTGATGCTTAGTTATCTCTTCCCATCTTATGGCCTGCCTGCTCACTGCAGCTGATAAAATCTTGTAGACTTACAAGACTTTGATCCAGATTTTTGAAGAGGAATTGGAATGAAGAGTCTAAAAGATTTTGAAGTGTGCCCCATGTCCTTTCACACATGTGTATCTCATACTGCACTATAAACCAGTGCTCTAGGATAGATGGATGATATTCAAGTTTTGTCTAAGAAGAAGCTTCAAGTATGTCAGCAGAATCTTGTAGTACTTCTCAAAAACATGAGCACTGAACTTGTGCTTGTTACGTGTTAGACACATATAAAAATGATCTAGAAAAAGCAGGAGGAGGAGCCCCTCATATCTGTCAGAGCAGCAAATTATCTGCCTCTGCACAGGTTTCTTCAAGTTGAGATTCTTTCCCAGCCCTCTGATGCACTGCTTCCTCTTCTCACTAGTCCTGACTGCATAAAAAGAGGCAGAAGCATGGCTTGTTTTCTGGAATCTCCGTCCTTCACGTGGGATGGTAGCTCTGGTTTTGCTCTCCAGGAGGCAGCCACCTGAGGGATGTATGAGCATTAAACCTCTGGGAAGAGCTCCGAAGGCTGATCTTCCTTCACTTGGAGCAATCTTGTCCTTTATAAATGGTAAGTAATGGAGAAAACTGTATAATAAGAATAATTCAAAATCTGTTTTGGAATAAGTTGATAATAATGAAATTAAATAAAATGGAAAAGCATTGCTGTTTGCCACCTTCTCAGTCCTTGCTCCCTGTCAGTACTCAGTAACGGTATCCTAATCTTTTTCGATAGTTCTTCCCTGATCCCCCTTTTTTTCCTTTTTTTTTTTTTTTTTTTTTTTTTTTTCCCTCCATAGTGAGGAAAACATCTCTGCTGACTTACACAGGAGTGCTCCACTTACTGCTCCTCATCACAGGAGCTGTCAGAGTGTGAAGAATATACCCAAATTAAGTAGAGAGAGCAATAATGCCTCTCCTTCCTACCTAGAAAACAATTCAGTGGAGTCTGTGTTCTGGTTTTCTTTAATTACGGTAAACACAAATTATTTCTGCCCCTGTTCTTAGCAAAACCCGGGACTGCAGGAACAGGCAGTATTGTGGGAAAACCTATCATTAAAAAGGATGAGACATACCCATAGTCACAACTGTAGTTAAAGCTTGTGACTACTTTTCAGTGAGAAATGAAAAACTGTTAAATTCTGTAATATAAACAAGATCACCTTTAAATCATATATCATTTCCTTGGGGAATCAGGTATTGCAACTCTTTTTTCTTTTTTTCTGGGAAGGGGGAGAGGGGGAGGGTGCAAATTGAAAGAACAAGAAAGTCTTTTGCAGAAAGTATGTACAAGGCTCCAAAAACAGAAAAACAGAAATACATCTTCTAGTTTTTCAAATCCTCTCAACATCAGCAGACATTTTAAACATGGTGCTACCACAACATAGAAATAGAGATAGGAGGTTGTCAGTAATAACATTTTTAATAATCAATGGTCCAGCACATTTGGTAAAGAGACTTGCTCGTTCCGTTGTCTTCCATTGCTACTCCATGGGCCACAAGTTGAGAACCACTCTACAACAGCAGCCATAACCTGAAAAAGCTGTGAAGGGAAAGGAGAGCATGATGCTGTTGTTTGCTTCTCATTCCTTCACATGTTCTGTACTTTGCTCTGTGGCTGCCTTGCACACTTTCAGTCTGGAGAAGTGGAGGCTCAGGAGAGACTTTATTGCTCTGTATTACTACCTGAAGGGAGGTTTTAGTGAGCTGGGAGTCAGCCTCTTCTCTCGTGTAACTGAACTAGAGGGAATGGCTTCAAGCTACGCCAGGGGAGATTCAGGCTGGATGTTAGGAAATACTGCTTCTCTGAAAGAGTGGTCAGGCACTGGAATGGGCTGCCCAGGGAGGTGGTGGAGTCACCGACCCTGGAGGTGTTCAAGGAATGTATGGACGTTGTACTAAGGGACATGGTTTAGAGAGAGCTATTGGTGATAGGTGGATGATTGGACTGGATGATCTTGTAGATCTTTTCCAACCTTGGTGATTCTGTGATTCTATGAATTTGTCCCTTTGCTCAGGTGACAGAGAGGAAAGAGGAGGGAGCTCTAGGTACCCTGGGGAAGTTGTAAAGAGAAGGTGGAGAAAAGCTCCAGTAGGAGAAACATGCTGTGAAATTGCCAAAGCACCTTACTTGAGCCCTCTTAGATGAATTAATGACTGAGGGGTTTAATCCCTGCACTTTAGTTCCAGATGTATAAAACGTGCATAATACACCACAATTTGTGGAGATATAATATGGATAAATCCATCAATGAAAGTGAAGACCTATGTTAATGGAGTACATCATAAATGCATAATAAAAATGCCCAAGGGAGCTTATGAATAATTCTGCTTATATTGGAGGAAAGCAGGGAAGAATTCAAAGTATTCCACCAGGCCACAAACTATAAAAAGTAAAAACTGAATTAGTATTAGATCCAGTCAATGAGTAAGGGATTATTTTTTTTCTCCTTTAGGATTTCCCATGGAAACAAATCTTATTGCAAGCACCAAAATTGATAAAGTCTGGTTTCTTCTCGATTTGTATCATTTGATTGACTTTTTAACTAAATTACAGATACATTGACTTTTATCTCTCAGTATATAACTGGATTATGAAGCTGAGGTAACTTGCTTTCCCTTCTCTTCCCCACCTATGTGTCCTCCAGCAAAATACTTGGACAACAACAACAAAAAAAAATCTCTTTTGCTTGATCAAGCATCTCAAGTATTATGCTAAGGAAATCTCTTTTCTGTAACTTATCACACTACCTGAATGTATCTGAGCAGCAGCTGAATAACCGAATGTAACTAAATGTTTCCTATCACTTACTGCCCATCCTTGAGGATATCTAGCAGAACAGAAATGCTTTTGAAACCTCTGTATCTGGATACTAATTGAAATTCCCAAATGGATATGGAATTTCTTAGGAGGTGGTATCACACCCTAATGGAATGATTTTGTAAGCTTCATTTCTATCTAAATTGGAATAAAAATAGCAACTTTTTTACATAAGAAATGAGATAATAATGCACACACAAAGAAAAAACATTACATAAGGTTTTGTCTGATTTCTCAGTCTTTGAAATCTCTGCAACCTTACCATTTAGTTCATGCAATTTTGAATATTCCCCATATCTTTGCAAATAGAACATATACAATCATATTTTGTTTATATAGAATTACTAAATATGCATTAAGTATTTATACAAAGCAATACAGTCATTCATATGTTCACACGTATGCTGTTATTTGCCACTGGATTATAATATTTCACTCTATTACTATTTATGCATCTAGACTAACTGCTCTTCAAAATGGTTCATACTCAACTATAGTCTGCATTTCTCCAGGAAAAACCACAATGCAAAAAAAGTGAGGTGTAGGCTTTATTTCTGTTGTCTAATCTATCAAATGTTCTGCTTATTGCAAACTATGAATTCTACTACAATGATTTCAAAAGCTGACAGATCAGCTGGGAAGCGAGTAGTAAATCTCTGTAAAAGCAGCTGGGGTGGAAGTTGTTCATCTTTATGTACATAAAAGATATCCGTATGACAAGAAGTGTTGCAGTAAAAAAGCCATCTGTACAAAACTTCTCATTTAGCCTGTGAAGAAAACACGGGTAATGATCAACATTCATAATTTAGGTAGCTGAGGTGCAAACTGCATTGCTTGGACATTTATGAAGATAAAACTGTCCTTGTCCCATACAATGTGCAACAATCAGTCTTAACTGAAATTGATGAAAAGTTTCTGATGGAAATTGGACTGGGATGCTGAGCAGGAAAGGGCAGGTTTTGTACAGATATCACAATGTACAGCAGTAATTCAAAATTGTAAATTAGATCTGGACTAACACAAGGCAGTCTTCTTTTCTGCTTATCTGGTAGTTCTTCCCGTCTACTGAAGTGGTCAAACAGTGTTTCCAAGCACTTGAAATAAAAAACAAGGAAACAAAAGACTAGAATCAGAAAACTGCCATCAGAGATGCTTCTGCTAGACAATAACCTGATGAATTGAGCACTGATTTAGAATTGCAGGAGCATTGGTTTAAGAATTCCCCTGAGCTCACACGGAATTAAACCCATAATATAAGATACTGCCTTATACAATGGGGCTAGATATGATATTCTACCTCTTTCTAGGGTCTTTATCATTATCTTGAGACTGCTGCACACATTGCTGTTGCCTGCTCCAGGTAAAACATAACAATTTAAAAAATAACTGATATAAATAGGTTCCAAATATGTGTAGTAGTCTGCTGGTTCCTGGCATTGTGATGGGTTATATGGATTCATATCCTCAAAGACAGCATCAAGAGCAGAACGTGCAGGTTCCACATTCTTACAGAGTTTCACTGTCACCAATACACTGCTGATACAGCTTTGTGAAACTGGCCATTTAAAACTACACGTGTTAAATAATTCAATACTAAATGAATAACAGGTCTGAAACTGCCAAAGCATCACTTTAGGTCTAGATCCTGCTTTCTGAGTGAGGAGAAGCTAGAAATTAAACTTGTGCTATTTAAAGTAAAAGCCTAAGAATGAAAATCGATGAAACAGTGTAATGGAAGGAAACAGAAAGTATTGAACAGCTGCATATGGAATATCATGTGCCGCTGTAATTTCTTATAGCAATTTATTTGTTTCTAAACACTATTGCACTGCTTAGGAAGTTTATGATGCTTATTTAGGTGCAGAAGACCTCTTATGAGCTTTTTGACCCTTTAAAACTCTCTCCAACATTGGCAGCTCCATCTCACTTCCGTTAGTTGCTTGAATATCTGACATCATCTGAAACACCCTAAGATCTCCCACCTGGACCTCTATTACATACACAGGCCATGGGTTTTCACGGGGGATACACACAATTCTGGTTCAGCAGTAGCAGGCAGGACAATACATTCTTTTACCTAAAACAGCACCAAATGCCAAGATCATGCTAACTGCATCACTTCTAGATGTTTCTGGATAACGTCAGCCTAGATACTTAGCTTACATATAGATGCCTATATTTTGCCACTTAAATAAAGAAGTGGCTAGAATCCTATACATCACTGAAGTTATTTTTAAGTCTTTTTGAAGATTTCACTGTAATTACCATGAACATGCATTTTGCTTAGTTTTTACTCTGTTCAGATTTTCTTTGTGTTGAACTTATTCATTAAGTACTGAGGAACCCCCTTCTCTCTCTCCGGAATTTCTTTCTATTCCTTTTGTAGCTCAGCAGTAGGAGAGGAAAGGAAGACAAAAACAATAGGCCAAATTTTTACATGTAACCTACTGAATGCAGAGTAGAATTTGTCTTGAGTTGGAATTACCTCTAACATTTCCAATTTGAATTTTACTTCCAAATTTTTTACTTTATTTTAGCCTAAGTATTTCCAGTTTTGTGGAAAAATATCAAGTAAGTCAGAACAGTATTTCACTGCAGGTAAACCAAAGCTAATAAGGCTGAACGTTAAACTCATTCTTTGCATTTAAAATTTTTTTTTCAATGTTTGATTTTATAGACAATGAAAAAGTGTATTTAACAAAGCAGACATATTCATTTTCCCTTACTATATGTAAGTCCATTTTTATGCAATTACTAGGATAAAGAGTTAAGAGGTGTTTTTGGTTGCCCTTTTTCATTACCTATTTATTAAAAATTACTACTTTGTGCAGTTATTTATATGTACCTAACTTTCCTGCCATAGAAATAGTACTCAAGAACGTACTGTCCCCAAGAAAGAAGAAAAAGAAATGAAACATTCTGCAGATTAATACATGGTAGCATTTCAGATGCTGAAGCTAAAGGGATGCTATTCAGTTGATTAGGCCACAAAATTGATTTACCTTTAAAGATGTTTCATATTATAGCTCTTTGCTTCCAGACTCCCAAACGTGGTTCTTTTGAAAATCAGTCTTTATTGACAAATGTTTATGACAAAGCAATAACAAATGGGTAGGGATCAGCTCCAAGAGGTATGTTTACTGTATTTTCAGAACACCCGAAGGCAATCTTGAGATCTGTTTCGTTGTCTTTGCTGACAGTAAACTTGCAAGCTCAACTCACTACCACAGTTGAAGAGTGCTTTCCAGAACACTCAGGACCCATATATTATGTCATAGTTGTTCTATTACAAGCTGTGGAAGCATAAAATCCTACCAATCATTCCTGGTAAGGCCACCCATGAGGTAATCACTTACATGGCAATATTCTGGAGGCTCTCAATACTTTTTTTTAGAAAATAGGCTAGAATTAGCTAAACTATTTATTAGGGTTAATAAGTGCAGAAAAGTTATTCAAAGGCTTGAATGACAACTTTATATCACACTCTCATTGACTTTCTGTAAAAACCAGACATGTAAATGACATCCAAAGCTTTGAAAAGCTCCACCTGCTAATTTAAAAGCATAGGATGTTAGCATGTTGTAATGAATTAGCATGTCATTCTGAACAAAAGACATCTTGGACTACTAATCTGCTGCAGGCTCATCAAATAACAATGTCATGGAAATGCATTCATTAAGGTAGTGCGTTTAATTCCACTGTGTTGTAAAAATTGTAGTTTCTGCTGGTTGTAAGAAAGAAAGGAAAGAAAGGAAAG